>NW_027171662.1:175000-180000 GCF_036898095.1 Palaemon carinicauda
AAAAGCATAACTTAATCAAACAAATGCCTGATCTCACCATTTCTCTGAAAGTGTTACTAATATTGTTCCCTCCCTTCACCTACCATTCAAGTCTGAATTAATTTTGTGGACTATTCACCCAATTATTATACACGATATATTCATGAATGTTACTTCAAGTTTCCTTGTTATTTGGTTTCATTGATATAAAGGTTTACATTGATATAGTTTTCCATTGTTTAGCACTCACTATTTTATATTTTTATTTGAATATAAGAAGATTTTAACAATTTACATTAGAAAAGGAAGGAATTAATACTGCTGGGGAATACCTTGAAAATTTAAGATTTGCAGAGGATAGAGTTGTTATTAGTGAAACATGGGATGAATTACAAAATATAATAGAAGATTTGAATAGAGAGAGCACAAATCTAGGACTGGAAATGAATATGTGTAAAACAAAGATAATGTTCAATGAAAAATTCTTGAAAAATCAGTTTTTGCAGTAACCTCCTTTTTTCTTTTGCCAAAAAAAACTTCAATGAATGCTTAAAACAACTGTAAAGATAAATACTACTCATCTGCAGAAAAACTATTTATTATAAATATTTTAAAAAATTAAGTAGAAAAAAAAAGACCTGACATAAAAATTCATAAAAAAAAAGTTTATACATATATACACAAATCCTTTTAGGAATTGATTCTTGAATGTTTAGGACACATCTTGATGTATTTTGGATGAAGTCAGACCCATGGAGGTGAAGATCTGAAATGAGAAAAAAAGGGTAACTTTTTTTGGCCAAAAAAATTTGTCCAAATTTCATGAATTTTTTTGGGTACCCAAATGAAATAGGAAGTGGCTAATTTTTTTAGGGAATAAACACATGTTATCCTAAAATAGAAATATGTAAAAAAAATCTTCATAATTTTGTAAATTACATTTATATCAGGGGCCATATCTAAAGGTAATTTTTTGAGTACTTAGAAATTTCGTAAAAAAATACATATATTTAATATATAATATGATATTTATGCAGGTAAAAATATACCAAAATATCATAAATTCTATAGGGAACAAGAATATATATAGATAGGGCAACTTACGCTTCGGATATGTCCACAAAATGGCCGCCAACCACACTGACTCAGACTCCCTAATCTGCCACTTGAAATGTAGGAAGGGTATGTCAATTTCAAGGTGTTATTTACTAATCTAATTATTATTGGATATGCATAAAAATTGTATGGTGGGTTGCTGGATAATTGTCGATTATTTTACGACTATAAAATTAAAATTCTGACCCCAAAAAATTTTTTTGAAGGGAAATAAAATCGAAAAAAAATGTAAAATATAATATTTTAGCTAAAAAAATTTGATGATATTCAATCAAAAAAGAAGTAAACAAAATTTTCCGACAAATAAACATCTAGAGGAATCATTACTCTGTGATAGTTCCTTAGTACATAGTTATTTTGAAAGAATTGGGAAAAAACGAAAAAATGGCAATCACAGGAAAATCGAACACATACCTATATATACGCCATATCTGGCTAAAAAAAAGATAGGCATAGGTAGCCAGATCATCTAGAAACACTTTCCAACACTATAAAAATATAAGTTTTGCGACACTACTTGCCAATTCCTTACGGTAACATGACTAAGCAAAAAAATGCAAAACAAATAAAAAGGGGCACTCGCGGAAAAATGGCTAACATTCTAATATACGGCATTTCAGAAAAAAAAATTCAGCCACGTACTAGGCAAACCATCAAGGCACATTTTCCGACAAATAAACATCTAAATGAATCATTACTCTGTGATAGTTCCTTAGTACGTAGTAATTTTGAAAGAAAGGGGAAAAAACGAAAAAATGGCAATCACAGGAAAATCGAACACACACCTATATATACGCCATATCTGGCTAAAAAAAAAGATAGGCATGGGTAGCCAGATCATCTAGAAACACTTTCCAACACTATAAAATTATAAGTTTTGCGACACTACTTGCCAATTCCTTACGGTAACATGACTAAGCAAAAAAATGCAAAACAAATAAAAAGGGGCACTCGTGGAAAAATGGCCATTCTAATATACGACATTTCAGAAAAAAAAATTTCAGCCACGTGCTAGGCAAACCATCAAGGCACATTTTCCGACAAATAAACATATTAATGAATCATTACTCTGTGATAGTTCCTTAGTACGTAGTAATTTTGAAAGAAATGGGAAAAAACGAAAAAATGGCAATCACAGGAAAATCGAACACATACTTATATATACGCTATATCTGGCTAAAAAAAATAGGCATGGGTAGCTAGATCATCTAGAAACACTTTCACACACTATAAAAATATAAGTTTTGCGACACTACTTGCCAATTCCTTACGGTAACATGACTAAGCAAAAAAATGCAAAACAAATAAAAAGGGGCACTCGCGGAAAAATGCCCAACATTCTAATATACGGCATCTCAGATAAAAAAAAAGACATGCACGTGTTAGCCCAACCATCAAGGCACACTTTCTAACACATAAACATGAAAAAAAAATCAATAATATACGGCAATTCCTTACTACGTAGTAAATTTTTACAAATATTGAAAAAAAACAGAAATTGGCAGTCGCAGTTAAATACCCAATATACCAATAACTACGTCGTATCTGACAAAAACAAAATCACGCATGGGTAGCCAGATCATCTAGACACACTTTCCAACACTAAAAAAGCAAAAGTTTTACGACACTATTTGGCAATATCTTACGGAAAAATGACTTGGCAAAAAAATGAAAAAAAAATGAAAAAGGGGCACTCTCGGTAAAATGCCCGACATTCTAATATACGGCATCTCAGATAAAAAAAAAAGACATGCACGTGTTAGCCCAACCATCAAGGCACACTTTCTAACACATAAACATGAAAAAAAAATGAATAATATACGGCAATTCCTTACTACGTAGTAATTTTTACAAATATTGAAAAAAAACAGAAATTGGTAACCGCAGTTAAATACCCAATATACCAATAACTACGTCGTATCTGACAAAAACAAAGTCACGCATGGGTAGCCAGATCATCTAGACACACTTTCCAACACTAAACAAGCAAAAGTTTTACGACACTATTTGGCAATATCTTACGGAAAAATGACTTGGCAAAAAAATGAAAAAAAAAATGAAAAAGGGGCACTCGCTGTAAAATGGTCCTCGTGGTGATGAACGACATTTTAACTAAAAAAAAAATCATGCACATGGTAGCCAAACAATCCACCAAGACTTTCCACAACTGATAACCTATACAAGTTGCACCATTCTACGACAATTTCATAATACGTAATAACTTTGATAATTATGCAAATTACCTTAGAAGGGTAAACTCGGTCGCGCTCGACCCCGACGCGTCTCAGAAATCGGGGAAGGAGTACAGCTACAGCAATGCACATCTGGACACTACTAGAGCGTGTAGGGGAGACACCTCCTGCAGGTCGATCACCCACAAATTCAGTCACGGGGGTGAGTCACGTGAGAAAAACCTGTTTTTTTTTTACGCTCGGGGTCGCGAACGACCCATCATACCTATCCAGGGTTAAGGGTACATAGCCTGGGGAAATCTCTAATAGCTGCTACGTCACTGGGGCAGGGTTGGATACCTTCTGGGGTTATTATGTGTCCTGAAAATTTGACCTGTTTACAGAAAAATTTGCGCTTTGACAAATTTATTTTCATACCATTATGTCGCAACAATTCTAAAACTTCACAAATATTACTATTATGTTCTTCGACCGTTTTCCCTGCAATTTTGATATCGTCTAAATAAACAAGAACGTTATAGCCAATTAAAGGAAAAACGCTGCTATCATTACTCTAGAGAAATTACTTTGAACATTTTAAACACTGAAAGGAAGAAAATTACACTGCCTTGTTCCCTTAATTTACTAAGTTCCCTTTCTATCTTTCCATGGAAATGAATGGGTACCTTATAAGGCCTTGACTTGGTAGCCTCTGCCTGCCGAGTATCAAGGCTAAAGCGAAATCGACCAATCCTCCTGTGTGGCTTGTCTCCAGTGGCAATTACATCGGAACAATTATTTACAATGTTACTAGCTACAGGTTAATATTCTGGCGGAAATAGTTTTCGCACTTGCTTAATCAAGTTTTAAGTGCATTCTTCTCTGCGGACCAGAGATGTGGCTCCCAAGATTCCATTATTAGCAATTTCACGTAACTCTAATTCACACACAGAATCACATCCTAACACAACTCTTTTATTTGACAAATTAACTATCGCTATATCAGCTCTGTTCTCTTTTATTTCTGACAAACCCTCTAAGACTACATGTGCCCAATTGTCACAATTGTCACGGGATTTAACAGAGAGCTTGTTTCCTTCTGGAAGGGGCTGGCACAGGGCCACTGATATGCTCGTAAGTGTCTGGGCCGACAACAATTCTCTTTCAAGTGCAGCTGATACCTTACTTAATAGTATCTCTGTACCCGCACAAGCACTTACTCTCTCATGACTTTTTATCGGCAAAATGTACCCTCCTGCTTTTACTGTTACTTTATCTTTTTCCCCAGAAATGCATATTTGGTTACTAATGATAATTTCTAACCCAAATATAGCCTGGATTCCAGGAATTCCCAAGGTGGGCAAGACAAAATAATCAAGTATAAACTTCACAGATCCCACCTTAAAGTTGAAGATCGTTGTATGGCTTGCGTGTATTTTATGATGGATGCTGCTGACTGTAGTGGGTTTTAGGAGAATCTTTTTTCAATCAGAGAAATGCTGGCTCCTATGTCGATCAGTGCTCGAATGGACTTATCTGGTAGGTCAATCCGGATTGCTAACATTCCTAGTCACCCATTAGAATAAGTGGGGCACATGACCTCCCTTGCAACGCTACTGCCCCCAATGGAGGTCCCAATGGAGGTCCCAGCACCTGCTCTACCAAACCCATCACAGTCACTCTCACCGCTGCCTTAGCTGCTGCTTCTGATTTCATGCGGGGCAGGGGTGGGGT
>NW_027171662.1:187500-202500 GCF_036898095.1 Palaemon carinicauda
ATATTTACTCTTTTTTTTTAAATAAAAAAGTAAACAGACTTGTTATGCTTGTAAACAATCTAAGCAAAGGACCTTGTAAAACTATGATATTATCAAATGATTAAATTTTCAGAGTTATCCGGCAAAAAAAAAAAAAAAAAAAAAAAGAAACAAAAAACAATTGCCACATATGCTTATAATGGGAGCCCTTATCCTTTCGCCGGTGGCGAATCGGCGGTGGTGAAATGGCGTCAGAGGCGAATCGGCGGTGGCTAACTGTTAGTGGCTAACTGTCGGCGGCGAATCGGCACCGGCGAATGGTCCCATCCCCATAATATATATATATATAATATATATATATATATATATATATATATATATATATATATATATATATATATATATATATATATGTATGTATATATACTGTATACATATATATATGTATATGTATATATATATATATATATATATATATATATATATATATATATATATATATATATATACTGTATACATATATATATATATATATATATATATATATATATATATATGTATATATATGTATATATACTGTATACATATATATATGTATATATACACATATATATAAATGATATATATAGATATATATAGATATATATATATATATATATATATATATATATATATATATATATATATATGTCTTAATCCTTGTATTCAAAGTATGCGTTTTATACATTTTCATAAGGTGATATTTTAAGACCATGTTGGTGATAGTATATTTCCATCGCAGTGGAGAATTCCACAAAACCTAACAAGAGGGTTAGCCACTACCATTCAAGCGATCATTAGACAAAGTACTCACCTGAGAGTATCGGTTGAACACGGTTTACTCACTAACCTTTTAGTAATAAAGTGCTCCGATGTCTTATTATCCGTTGACATGGGGCATAATTTGTGTCAGGTGTTCAAATACGTCTGTTTGTGTAGGCTCTGGGTGAAATTATTCCTTATCCCGTTAAATAAAAGGTCAAGATGCCTAGATACACGAGAACTAGAGAACTAAAAAAGCAGACACTGCTACTGGGGCAGATGGAAAGGAAGGAGCAGTTGGTTATAGTGATGTTGATGAAGAATATAGACGAGAGCAACGAACGCAGGACTTAGAAAATATGTAAGATAACCAAGCCGAGTTAATGAACATATTCTTGGTTCAACGAGAACAGGAGCATCGCGCAACCACAGCATATGTGACGTACATAATCAGAGTTCAAACGCACACAAGTGAAAGTACACATCCACAGCCGAGGGAAAATACGCTAAAAGTTGTAGTTCGAAAATTGCCACAACTTTTGGCATGTGTTAGGCCTTTTCGAGATCAACGGCATAATGAAGGGTTTCCATCGATCAAAGTGTTTTTGATAGACTTTGAATTAGCCACATATGGGTGGTCAGAAGGAGAAACAGCTATTCAAGTAATTAGGTTGCTGAAAGAGTCTCCGGCAGTGGAGGTAATGTGTTGGCCACAAGACAGTTTAAGAAGTTATATTGAAATAAAACAACGTTTAATTGAAAAATATGCCATACCTGATGCGGGATAGAGGACTGTCAGGGAATTCCTTAGACGTTTTTCCCTGGTAAAGATAGCACTGCTTATTTGTGATTAGGTATGGTAAAACAAATTCAGAAATTTAGAAATAAAGTTTAATTACAATTTATAATTTATTAACACCACTATGGATTATGAAACTGAAAGATATAATACTGAAATAAAGAAATAAACAAATTAACAAAAATATCAATTAACTTTTCTGTCTGACACCCTTTTAATATCCATTACAAAAATAATAAATCACCAAAGGTCTTGTTACGAATAAATACCTCAACAATTGCTCGAGAAAAATAAACCTTACAACACAGAACATAACACAAGTCACTGTTCATGGGTCTCTGACATTTATCATACGCTAAATAACACCAATTTGGATTTCGGATTCAGAGTCACCTATATAACGTATGCTTCGATGTAACAGCGGGAACCTGTGATTATAGTTCGAGTATTTTAAAAGTGCATCTCTTGGTTCGGGATTGCTTAAGGTCGTGCACTGTTTCCCCAAGGGTCGAGGATTACCCTAGCTGAAAATGAAAGAACATACCTTGTGAAATTTAACTACACTTATGATTAATAACAATTCGTAAAGACTTAATTAAATATGCACTTAAACCATTTTAGATACACTTTTAAAGACAAACATTTTAAAGATTAACACATTTCACAAAACTGATAACAATATTCCATATAAACACAAACAGTTAATCCACTTACTGCACGGCTAGGTGATTATTACGTGACTAAAGAAAATACAAAATTTATCTTTCAAAGTCTATTATGAAACTGAAAATACAAGGATAAAATCATAAACAGAAACTTTGCAAATACGGTAACTTCAAAACCAATCAATAGATGGCGTTACTAACATGAAATTCCCTTACAAGGACCATGAAAGAAAATTACAAACCCAAAATTCGGAAAGGCCAATCCGTTCTTAGTTTTGCAACTCGCATTTTTTAGGATTGTGATTCGTTTGCTACCCAGAGTGCTCATCTCCTAGAAGGTAATAAAAAAGCAATTGCCTGTAAACATATTCGCAGATTAGTAAACACGTATTTATGTGGTTATTTGTTCGATGACAGTCACTCATTAGCAGACGTATTGATGGCGATACAGAACATTCTAGACAGTTCGCCAAAAGAAAAAACGACTGAGAATAACTGCCGTAATACCGTCAAGGTGGCAGCCATGGCAGGTACTCACCAATCACCAAAGCAGCAGAGGGGAGAACGCAGTCAGCAGTTGAGAAGAGTCTACAGATGTTAGCAGTGTGGGGGAGAGGGGCACAAACGAGTGGAGTGCCCAACCCAAGGATCCCACCGCTGTTACAATTTTCAGGTCTACAGTCATCTATCTCAAGAGTGCCCAGCAAAAACACTGGGTCAGGCGGCTATAGCACACGCACACTACCCTCCGCCCAACATCCAAGGAAAAGGAAACAGAAGAAGGGGGAGATGAGTGAGATCAGAAGCAGCAGCCGAGGCAGAGGTGGGAGTGACTACGATGAACTTGATGGAACTGGCACTGAAACCTAACTTGGTACCCCCAACCTCACCCCCGAAGCTTTATGGAGAGAATCAGGGGGCAGCGGTGTTGCTAGCTAGGTCGTTGACAAGTGCCCCACATCCTAATGGGCGGCTAGGAATGTCAGCAGTCAGGATGGACCTACCAGATAAGTCTATTCGAGCGCTGATTGACACAGGAGTCAGTGTTTCGCTGATTGAAAAATGGATTCTCCTCAAACCCCCTAGAGTCAGCAGCATCCATCATCCTCGACACGCCAGGAGGAAATAAACTACACGTAAGGCATAAAACGATCGTCAACTTCAAGGTCGGATCTGTCAAGTTTACTCATGATTCTTTTTTGTCTGGCCTACCTTGGGAATTCCAGGAATCAAGGCTATACTAGGGTTAGATTTTGTCATGGGTATTCAAATATACATTTTTGGGGAGAAAGATAGAATAACAGTAAGAACTGGAAGGTGCATTTTGTCGATAAAAAGTCATGAGAGAGAATGTGCTTGTGTGGTAAAGGAGGGACAATTAAGTAAGGTAACAGCTGTACCTGAAAAAGGAGTATTGCCCCCCAGACACTTACCAGCCCCTCCTTCCGGGAGAGGCTGACATGTGGTGTGTCAGTCTCTCCCGGAAGGAACTAAAGTAATTGTTAAACCCCATGATAATTGGGCACACGTAGTCTTAGAGGGTTTGTCAGAAATAAAAGAGAACGGAGCTAATATAACGATAGTTACTTTTTTAAATAAAAGAGTTGTGTTAGGAAGTGATTTTGCGTCTGAATTAGAGTTATGTGAAATTGCTAATAATGAGATTTTGAAAGCCACAAATCCAGCCCCGCATAGACTAACGCACTCAGAACTTGATGCTGTAAACTCGAAAACTATGTCCGCCAGAATATTAACCTGTAGTTAGTAACATTGTCAATAATTATCATTCCATTGTAATTGCAATTGGAGACGAGCCCCCAGGAAGGATTGATCGATTTTCCTTTAGTATTGAAACTAGGCAAGCCGATCAGGTCAAGGCCTTATAAGGTACCCATTCATTTCCAGGGAGAGATAGATAGGGAAATTTGTAAATTAAGGGAATAAAGGATAATCCAGGAGAGGGAATCCCAATGGGTTTTTCCAATTGTCGCTGTTAGGAAAAAAGATAGCTCGGTAAGATTGTGCGTTGATTATAAGAAGTTGAATGCAGTCACTAAGGATAATGAATTTCCATTGCCCTCGATCGGAGAATTACTTATGTAGGTACGGGATAATAATATTTTACAAATATTGATTTAAAATCTGGATACTATCGAATACCCATTTAGGAAGACAGTAAATGTAAAATGGCATTTGTAGCTAACGATCAACAATTTCAGTTTAATTTTCTTCCTTTCGGTGTTAAAAATGCTTCAAGTAATTTTTCAAGAGTAATGATAGCGGTTTTGTCTCTCTCAATTGGCCTTAATGTTCTTGTTTATTCAAACGATATCATAATTACAGGGAAAGTGGCCGAAGAACATAATAATATTATTCGTAAGTTTTAGAAACATTGCAACGTAATGGTATGAAAATAAAGTTGTCAAAGTGCAAATTAGAGATTTCCCCCGAACACGTACCCATAAGGAAGTAGCCGGGTTCCGTGGGCTCGCTGGGTATTACTGTAAATTCATAAGAGGTTTTGGAGGAATAGCGAAACCCTTATGTGCTTTAAAGAAACAAAAAGTAATAAATTGGGGAGTGGAATATGAAAGCGTCTTTAACCATTTGAAAGCTGCCTTAACTAGCGATAACTTACACGCACATACTAGATTTGATCACCGGTTTTTAGTGACAACAGATGCGGGTATCTTAGCTATTGGTGTATGTTGGTGCTTATTGTATAAGTAAAGTGTTGTGATAATTTTGCTGAGTGTAGCAATACGTATGACATACTGCTGAGTGAACCTAAAACCAAACAAAAAGACGTTAAACAGGTCGGGTAAGATCCGTCACCCTGCTATATTATTTATGTATTATATGATTACTGGTTATTGGGGCCAAAGTGTTTCCCGAAGGGCAAGTTTCTACGGGATTAAAGTTCGGCCTCGAGGAAAGACAGCGTTAGAGAAGGTGTAGATTCGAATACCTTATACTTAGAGTTGAGAAGGGCGGGAAGATGATGAATTTTCTCGGGAAAACGGCTAGTGACCACCGGTTGATAGTTGCAAGTGCAAGTGTAGTACTGATTTTAATATTGGCAAAAGGGTGGTGGTGAGTTGTGGTGCAAAATAGTGTCGTAAACCTGGATAAGTAAAATCGAGGGATGAAGTAATATCTATTCCTACCCATGTCCTGCCCAAAGGGCCCATATTGCCCGCAACCAGGAGGTTATTGATGTGGTTATGTAATACTGATATTGATATGTTTTTTTTTTCACTTTGGGTAGTCTGTATTTTAGTTGCAGAGGACATAGGAAGAAATGAGTGAAGTTATTTTATATTCTATTGTATATATTTTTACATGCAATATTTCATTTTTTATTTTATTGTGGAAGAGGTCGGTTTTTTGGGTGATTTCTCCGTATATATTTCATGTTGCATTTCTGTCTACTACATGCCATGCCCTATTCCCGGGCGGAGAGTCCTCCATATATCGTATACTATAGAGGGCGAGTGCCCACCTCCTCCTGAAGTGAGGAGCTCTGGCAGGGAATGGGGGGGGGGGGGGCGAGTAACGGCCTAATTCCTGTATGCAAAATATGTTTTTTATACAGTGAAATTAATGACCCTTTTATGAGTGTCACAAATTATAGTGCGCGATCACTGAGCTCCGTCATAAGTAACGTAAACCAGTTTCATAAGGTAATATTTTATTATTACTTGCTAAGCTACAACCCTAGTTGAAAAAGCAGGGAAAATAGCCCAGTGAGGAAAAGATACACGTAAAAGTAACAAATTTTACGAAGAGTAACAACATAGATAGAATAGCATGCCCCAGTGTACCTTCAAGCAAGAGAACTCTAACCCAAGACAGTGGAAGACCATAGTACAGAGGTTATGGCACTACACAAGACTAAAGAACGATGGTTGAATTTTGGAGTGTCCTTCTCTTAGAAAAGCTACTTACCATAGCTAAAGAGTCTCTTCTACCCTTACCAAGAGGAAAGTGGCCACTGAACAATTACAGTGCAGTAGTTAACCCCTTTGGTGAAGAAGAATTGTTTGGTAATTTCAGTGTTGTCAGGTATATGAGGACAGAGGAGAATCTGTAAAGATTAGGCCAGACTATTCGGTGTGTGTCTGTGTAGGTTGAGGGAAAATGAACCGTAACCAGAGAGTATGATCCAATGTATTATTATCTGGCCATTCAAAAGACCCCATAACTCTCTAGCGGTAGTGTCTCAACGGGTGGCTGGTGCCCTGGGCAACCTAATACCTATCAAAGTTTATATATATATATATATATATATATATATATATATATATATATATATATATATATATATATATATATATATATATATATACATACATATATTAAATAGGGCCAATTTTGAGTGAGTTGTGATGTAAAAGGGTTATATATTTTTATTTAATTTATGAATATCAATATTTCTTAAATTTCTTTTGATTTTAATCACTTTGAAAAGGTTTTTTTTTGTTTTTTTTCTGTTAATTGCATTTTCTCTTTTGTACAGAGACACCTTTCCTCCCGCGATCCAAATCGATGAGTTTGACGAGTCAACCGTAAGATTATGGAAGATGTTCAGGGAAGCCATTCAGCCTCTTTACTACAAGATCCTTGGCTGGGTGAATCCTGAATGGACCCAAAGCACAAATTTCAAAGACTACCTCGTAAGCCAAGGGGTCAACATCATTCAAGTCAAGAAGAGTCTTAATAATAATCAACGGGATAAGTTCATGAATCCTTCATCACACGACACATGGGACATAACTATGATCCATGTGCTTCTTCAGTTTTCTAAATGTTTAGCTGGAAAAAATGACGAAAAGTGGCACGAACCAAATGGTTCCGACCCGGAATTGTCTTTAACACAGTTGAAGAATGCTAGGAATGAAACAGCCCACAATCCGAAAATAGACAGAGAAAGTTGTTCTGAATTAATAGATTCAGTGTATGAACTTATAATGAGAATTCAAGAGGGCTTAAAACTTCTTGTGCTCAGGTATGTAGTAAACACTGAGGATAAAGAAGAAATCGCAAGAGAAATGGACAGAGTTTTTGATAATACCCGACAGAAGATCAATGAGATAGGAAAAGGAGGTATAGGAGCCGATGTCTTTAATGAATATCAAAGGGAAATTGACTTCACAAAAAAGATGAAGATATTGGAAGAGGGAGGCTTCCCTTGTTTGAAGAACCGTCTGGAAAAATTGAAAAGCATTAATCCTCTCAACCTGATAACCGGAACCTCTTCTAACCCCAACATACCAGTAGAGAAGATTCACACAGAAATGAAGTTGGAAGGGGAAAGTGGCCCCTGTAGTGTTCCTATAGAGGAGATACTGAATCACGTACCTCATGACGATCCCAGTCGACTCTTACTGATCAAGGGAATGGCAGGTATGGGGAAAACCACACTGGTCAAGAAGATCAATTCTGACTGGCTCAGTAAGAAGGACGACATCAAAGGCCTTAATGACTATGACATACTTTTGTATGTAGAATTCAGGGATTCTACTGAATCTTTTAAAGACTTGTTAGTAGCGTCTTTCGGAGACGTTCACCAGAAATTCCAAGATAATGAAATTATTGATGTGTGTTTGGCTTACAAGTGTCTACTCATCATAGATGGGTATGATGAAATGAACGATAAATCATCAAAATTATTCCTAGATGTTTTGACACTGAAGAAATCCCGCAACCTTAGTGTTATTGTGACAACCAGACCTGAATTTGAGGAGAGATTCAACAATCAAGTGAAATCTGATTACACAACTGTGTCTACAATTAGTCTTGAGGGAATTCCAAAGGAGAAGAGAGAAGAGTTTGTGTGCAAGTATTATGCAGTATTGGGGTCAGACAATTCTCCTTTGCAATCATTAGATGAACTGTTACAGTATCTGAAGAAAACAATGCACATTATGCTTGAGGTGTGGGGACTACCTTTAAATCTCGCTCTTGTAACAATTCTGTGGATGAATAAACCAGATGTTATAAGCAACATCACCACTGAAGCTGAGCTCTACTGGCAATTTTACCTTTTGTCTCGCTCAAAATTAAAGGAGCGTATGGCGAAAAACCTGCTCACAGTTCACTTACCACCAAGTTTCTTGGATATTAAATATAAAAGGTTCATAGAAAGACTATGTTATGAATCATTCAAAGCATTGCAAAAGTATGAAATCAATATTCCAGAATCCACCATCAATAATCTGTCTGCCTTTTGTTATAGTTTGGGATTGCCAGGCGAAGAGCTAACTGGCGCCTTCCTGAAGAAAGTGACCACTTCCCAAGGCTCCTTTCAGTACAGTTTCCCGCATAAAGGGATAATGGAATTCATGGCAGCTCTTTATTTCCGTATGAAGGTGACAAATCAATGCTGGGACCAAGCTGTTGACTCAGAACCAAAAGACACGGCCACACTTACAAGGATCTTTGAAAGTCATCATGGAGGGAGTCTTCCTGAAAGCCTTCACAAATATCAAAATATGCTGATCCAGATGATCAGTCTATTCCATGTGGGTGACGGAGACGAGATGAAGGTGTCAGAAGATGCCAAGATTGAGGCACTGGAACTCCTAGTAAGGTCGGGAGTGAACGACAAAGACTCTGTGCTAAAAGTCTTGAAGAATCTCAAATGTGATCATTCTTCTTCAAGATGGATAGCACAGAGGTTTAATATATTTGATAAAGACACCAGAATTGAAGCTCATACAATTGATGCGTGCATTGCCCTCCTTAGAGCCACAGATGCCACTCTCCCAAACAGAGAGGAAATTGATATCACAATAAGCCTTAATGCCACTGATGGGTTAGTTGAACTGCAAAGGCAGCTTTGCCGGCATCATATCAACCCATCAAGAATATATCTATATAACCATTACATCGGAGATTCAGAGCCGACTGTAGAAGAGAGAGAGTCAATCAAGAATCTACTCACCAAAGAGTAAGTTGTTATTATTTCAGAGTTATTTTCAATATTACAAGATACATATAATGATCAAATATCTTTATGCAATACACTGGTATATACTCATACATATAAATATATGCACACACACATATGGGACTACTAATAAAGAGAGAGAGAGAGAGAGAGAGAGAGAGAGAGAGAGAGAGAGAGAGAGAGAGAGAGAGAGAGAGAGAGAGTTCATAACCTTTAGTATGACAATCAACAGTTGTCTTGTAAACAATATATTTTATATTATCAGTATCATCATTATCATCATTGTCCCAATTGGTGTCATAATAAGTCGGCTAAACATCAAAAAGTCCCCATTTTACTTTCTCATTTTTCGTTAATATTAATTTCCATATTCTGCGAAATTATTCTTTTTGACTTTTCCTTCTCCTCCTCCTCCTCATCATCATCATCATTAACTTGAAAATAAAATTCCCGACCAAATCCAATAACTATTTCTTTTTTTTTTCTTTTCTTCTCTTTGGAACAGTTGTATAAAATACGAAGGCATCTGGAACCCGACGTTCCAGATCCCTCCAAATATTCGGAACCTGGAAGTGAGGTTTCCGGACCATTCCAGCCTCGACGCCTTCTGTCGATCTTTGGAAAAGACAAAAGAGATTAGATATTTACGTAAGTAAGGGATATTATAATACCTTGAGTCCTCTCCCTCATCCTCATCGTGTCATTCAGTCTATTAATATCGTTGTTATCATTATCAATATTATTGTTAACATCATTATTATCACCATTATTACTGTATAGATGTGGAACATTATATTCAGAGCTCTCAATCAGGTGTTTTTTTTTTCTTTTTTTTTCTTTACAACAACGAACAGTATTGTTTAAATTTGATTTAAAATTGATGTAAAAGCTTTCGATGTTAAGTTTTAATTTTTTTACTTCCACATATTAAAAGGAAATGTTCTCTTTTTATGGTGTTGATTTCACTAGAAATGAATCATAGTGATCAAGTGATCATGATCGTAATAATTGGGAATATCGGCACCAGCCATAGTCAAACACGGCTCCTCCTGACTCCGCCTTTTTCCTGCGCTGATTGGTTCTCTTCGAGGATGTGGGCGGAGGTTATTTGACCAAAAGAACCAATCAGCAAAAGGGATGTGAAAAGGTTTCTTCCAGCCAATGATATTGTAAAAATAAAATAATTCTGGGTTGTAATTGGCTTAGGTGGTTTAGACAATACATGAAATGACGGTTTCATGAGGAGACTGATGACACACTATAATAGCTGCTGCAATACTCGCTGTAATGCTCGCGTGCACACACATACACACACATTGACTCCTGCACGTACAAACACACATAAACGCACACATTAATGCAACCCCACAGACCCACTGGCAGACAATGCTCTACTGTGTTTAGTTCTTTTGCCTCTAAATTCGTTGTTGCAGTTATTATTTTCATTTGACCTTTTCCTTTAGAATCATAAGGTAGAAACACAGAAAATGTTCAGTTATGATTATAATTTTAATCAACGTTCTTCTTCTTCTTCTTCTTCTTCTTCTTCTTCTTTCCCTTTCAGGTATTTGCTTTAGTGTCAACGACGTCAGCAGCGTCAGTCGCCCCATCCCTTTCTTGGAGAAGGATCCAAATGTCTATGTCTGTGTCAGCGACGTCAAGGAAGAAGACATCGAGGAGGTTGGGGACATCCTTCGGACATTGCAACCACAAGACGCAAGGAGGTGAGGACACGTCAATCCTCAAGAGAGAGAGAGAGAGAGAGAGAGAGAGAGAGAGAGAGTATTAATCAACATGATAATTTGCTTAACTGAGAATTAGATCTTATTCACTTGAAGTGAGAAAAAAACTGTATTCGACATTACATTTGAAACAAAAATGTCTTTTCTCCACAAACATCATATATATATATATATATATATATATATATATATATATATATATATATATATATATATATATATATATATATATATATATATATGTATGATTGTCTGTGTGTGTTTGTGTTTGTGTGTGTGCGGGTGTGTATGTGTGAGCTTATGAAAGGGTACTCACAAATGAATATATAAATGGATATGAATTTTATTGATTTGTACACGTTTTCAATTGTTACATAAGTATTTACTTTTTATTCCTAATTTATATAAAATATTGCGTCATGAAAAATAAGTATATGAAAACAATTGCAATGGGATATGTATTCACGTGTGTGTATGTGTGTGTGTGCTTGTGCGTGTTTGTGTGTATGTGTGTGTGAATAAATGCACTTGTCCATCTTAACAAAACAAGATAACAATAAAAGCATAAATTAATGAATAAATGTGGGTGACATCATTCCCTTTCTTCTTCTTTCCATTTCCTTTCATTTCATCCTATTTTTCTTCCTTTCCCTCTTCCCAACAGATCGATCTCTTCAATCCTTTTCCCTCTGTGTTCCCTGAGGAGGACGAGGAGTCCTGAGGACATCCTCAGACTCCTCATCTCCTTGAAGGGAGTCAGGGTGAGACTCCTCATCTGTTTCCCAAAAGCTGAACGACCAGATGACGAAGCCTTACGCAGAGAGATGGATCTTAAGGCAAAGGAATCCACCGGATGTAGCTATGATGTTCGTTGGTGAGTTTGCTTCTTCTTTTTATACTTCTTCTTTTTCTTCATACGTGCTATACGATCTCTCTCTCTCTCTCTCTCTCTCTCTCTCTCTCTCTCTCTCTCTCTCTCTCTCTCTCTCTCTCTCCATTCCACCAACATTCAAAGCCTTTTAGTAGGTGATATATATATATATATATATATATATATATATATATATATATATATATATATATATATATATATATATGTACAGAGAGAGAGAGAGAGAGAGAGAGAGAGAGATAGGAGAGAGAGAGAGAGAGAGAGAGAGAGAGAGAGAGAGAGAGAGAATTGATATGTATAGCAATTTCCATCTCATTATTATCTCCATTCATTCCTGATTCTTCTGTTCGTTATCATTTGTTCAGAATCTGTGATCATGTGTGTTTGCATCTCAGTATTTCATGTTCCCTTCAATTATCTCCTCGTTGCCTTTAACTCTCATCATATTCATCTTCTGCCTTTCCTTTATTATCATTATTACTTCTTTCTATTATGAATAGAATAATCATCTCCTATGTTTATTTCATTAGCTTTTGTGTTTATACATTGCATTTATCCAAAGTCTATTTCTTAATGGTGTGGTTTCCTTTGCTCGTCAGGGAGAGTTTCAGTTGATAGGAATCGACAAGGAAGAAGACGAAGAAGAGGAAGAAGGCGAAGAAGAAGAAGAAGAAGAAGAAGTTCATCAGTGTTACAGCTATATTTATTTTTTTCAACTACAGATGTTTTTTATCTCACTTTAAATTTAAATCACCAAATTCTAATTCATAATCAAATGATCAAAATAGTGTTACAATACCTAATCGGGGATTCATGTTAATCTACCTTTTTATAATGAATAGATTATAAAGTTAACTTTCATAATATAAAGGTCATATATATATATATATGTATATATATATATATATATATATATATATATATATATATATATATATATATGTGGGTGTGTGTGTGTGTGTGTGTGTATGTGTGTGTACTTGTTTGCGTGTGTGTTTGTGTACGTGTGTGTGAGATATATTTGTTTAAACCTGTCTCAGACATCTACTTGACAATAACAAATGTGAGGGAACGTTCAACGTCTTTTCATTAAAACTTATTTTCTTCTTTTTCGGGGGGAACTTTATTATTATGTTTATTGTTATATTCATTCTACTTTTTGTTCTATTTACTTATATGTATTCTCAGAACTTTGCTTTTGTTTAATCATTCCAATGCAACTATTTGTTTTTGAAGTGACGAGGTAGTGCATGACTTATATCACGACATATTCTTAGCAAAATGCTGTAAGACTTGAATGTACTAAGATTCACTCGAAACATTGTCTATCATCTAGTCATGAAAAAAGTCTAGTGGTCTTGCTGATGATAATAGAGGCGATATTAGGTAATAAGCAGGAGTGGAACTCATCATAAATAAATCTGTGAATGACACAAATGGTGTTTTAATCACCTTTAACATTTTATTTCTAAGAAGAGTTACAACATTAAAATAGATATCTCCTATATAAACTATAAAAACTTGACTAAACAGGAGGGCGAGAAGCAAGACAGAACAGCGTGCCCGATGGTACCCTCGAGCAAGAGAACTCCAACTCAAGACAGTGGAAGACCATGGTACAGAGGCTATGGCAGTACCCAAGACTAGTAAATAATGGTTTGATTTTGGAGTATCCTTCTCCTAGAAGAGCTGCTGATCATAGCTAAAGAGTCTCTTCTACCCTTACTAAGAGGAAAGTGGTCACTGACCAATTACAGTGCAGTAGTTCACCCCTCGGGTGAAGAAGAATTGTTTGGTGATCTCAGTGTTGTCAGGTGTATGAGGACAGAGGAGAATAAGTAAAAAATATGCCAGACTATTAGCTGTGTGCGTAAGCAAAGGGAAAATGAACTGTAAACAGAGAGAAGGGTCCAATGTAGTACTGTCTGGCCAGTCAAAAGACCCCATAACTCTCTAGTGGTATGATCTCAACGGGTGGCTGGTACCCTGGCAAACCTACTACCTACTTAGACTTGTTCTATCTTGAATTGGTACTTCATACTTTAGAGTCCAAAAAATGATGGAGGATTTGAATAGGGAAAGCTGAAATGTAGGAATGAAAATTGATACGAGTAAAACTAAGATAATGTTCAATGAAAATTCAGAGAGACAATAAACAAGGGTTACTAGATGAGCATCTAGAGATTGTTAATGAATATACATACTTAGGACAGACAGCAAGTGTTTCCCCAGGACACAAGACCGAAAATAAAAGCTGGATAAGCACGGAATGGAGAGCTTTTGGTAACCAAAATGGTATTATGAAAAGAAAATTTCCTTAATGTCACTTTCTCTAAAAATAAAAACTATTTAATCAGATGGTCCTCCCAGTATTAACTTGTGCATCAGAAAATTGGAGCTTTACTAAAGCCTTATATGTATATATATATATATATATATATATATATATATATATATATATATATATATATATATATATATATATATATATATATACATATATATAATGTATGTATATATATATATAATTTATATATATATATATATATATATATATATATATATATATATATATATATATATATATATATATATATTATAACTAAATCATACAAAAATAGTTTATTCTCTTTTCAGCAATGGGGCTCTTAAGACTCTCATAGTGGAATCACGCAAGTAGCCTGCAACCTTTGCAATACAAAGCACCATCATTGCTGCATTTACATTCTTTGCAACAAGAGGTTTTTGTAGGTGAGTCTTTGCATAGAAAATTATCGCTCACACTCAGCCTGTGTTACTAACTGATTATTTGTATTGCTACATTCATAAGGAACTAAAGTATTAATAATAATTATTATTACCAATGTATTCAAGGGCATGATTTTATCATCACAGACAATACATAATTCTGATGTATATTGCTACAATTTGAAAGATTTATTTCTACCAATTAAATCATTGTTGAATCATCTGTGGTTGATTAAAAGCTTCTCACGGAGACTAGGAAAAAATTACATTGACGGATCTGTTGTGCTCTGCTCGGAGGAGCCTTGAACCTTCAGGGTGACGGTCATGGGTAGATATATACTACTTTTAAAAGGGTATGTCATAAGAGACAAAAATATCTCTTCCTAAAGGGTGAGCAGCGAGGCGAGATCCGACTACCGTAT
>NW_027171662.1:207500-220000 GCF_036898095.1 Palaemon carinicauda
TAGCGATACACTCTTCGTACATCAAATATATTATCACATATTTCCATACATTTATTCTAGCGATACACTCTTTGTACATCAAACATGTTATCATCTATTTCCATACATTTATTCTAGCGATACACTCTTTGTACATCAAACATGTTATCATCTATTTCCATACATTTATTCTAGCGATACACTCTTCGTACATCAAACAGGTTATCATATATTTCCATAAATTTATTCTAGCAATACACACTTCGTACATCTTCTAAAAATGACACAAATAGATCATTGGAATTTTTTCTCATCACCTTCCAGCAAAAAAGATCAAGATGAGACTGGAACAGCTGACGACCAACACCTCGCATTCTCCTTCAGCAGATATCTCTTTTAGGCCGAGGGAAAAACTGATTTAGGAGCTTGCTTGCTTGTCAGATTGCCCAGTCCTTATTGCTGGACACGGGCTCTTGCGTTGGTAGCCCGTCAATTTAGGAGCTCCATTTGCTTCCTTTTATATGGGCGGGTCACGTTTTTTCATGGATTTTGGCAGTTCACATGTTCGATGGTTAGGTGCAGGACTCGGGGACGCTGATCACGCGGTAGACCTCACCCTCCACCTAGATAGGCGACATATGGCGGTAGACCTCACACTATAGTAGCACCGAATTATGCTTCCTCAGCAGTTAAGTGCAGAAGAGGTTACAGAGTTCTCTTACCTGAGGGTACAATCGGGCAAACTATCATCATATTTCTCTTCCTCTATTTTTTTTTTGTAGTTTTTATAGTTTATATATGAAAGATCTATTTTAATGTTGTTACTGTTATTTGAATACTTTATATTAATTGTTAGTTAATTCTCTTGTAGTTTATGTATTTTCTTGTTCCCTTTCCTCACAGCTTTTTTCCCCTGTTGGAGCTCTTCGGCTTATAGAATCCTGCTTTTCCAACTTGGGTTGTAGAATAGATAATAATGATAATAATAATAATATTAATAAGTGGACTTGATACTAAGAAGCAGTAATAATAATGAAGACAAGGTTGAATATGATAGACTTAATTAAGAAAAACAAAAGAACATTCAAATGCATAGGGTACAGACTTGCATCAGGTACCATGTAAATCACATTGTCGACTCTCTTAACTTTGGTATTTTCTTGACATTCAAAATGAATTCCAAGAACAAACGATATGCATGAGAACGAATAGGTGAACTACTGGATATTAAACATCACCCCCAAAATACTTAGAATTTCAAACTCCTCTCTAATATCAGTAGGCTGAGACATTTTTATATGCCTGTATGATTAAAAATGTGAATAATTTAGGAAATTTGATGGCTGTACTTTGTAATGAATAAGAAACCACCATCTGTAGATGAGTCTACTTACCGTTATACCTAAAGCTCGTGTGAATCAGCAGAAAAGTTTGCAGACACCAGCATTGAACGACAGTTTGAAGGCTACTGTTCTTTAAAGGTCGTTCATGGATGGCCGAGGCAAGGGACAGTGACAATACCCTGGGGACTGACCTTATAGGCATATGATCAGTGCCCAACAACCCTCTCCCCCTAATCTAGGACCGAGAGTGCCAGACAATGGCTTTTGATAACACAGAAGGTAGACCTATAGACACCTCTCAAACCATCTATCCTTAGCTCACAAGGATGTCAAGGTTGTAGACACTACAAGAAACTATCGAGGTTAAGCTTATCTTAAACCCCAGTCCAGCAGATTGCCAAGCAGAGTTGTTTTCAGTAGGTACAATAGAAAAAAATACTCAATGGTGTGGAAAACTGTAATGCTTTACTTAATGTAGGAAGATAGTGTACTTTAAATTAAATAGCTTGGCTAACAAATGCAACCCTATGACTTACACTACAAGAGGATGGCAATGTAACAAAAAAACCTTTTATTCTGTCTTTTGCAACCTGCTCCAGGCTTCATTTGCATAAGGAGAAATGCCTGTCCACAGGTAGTAGGTTAGCCAAGGCACCAACAAACCATTTAGAAACTACTGTTAGAGAGTTATTGGGCTCTTTGACTCGCCAAAAAGTACTATATTGGATCCCTTTCTAGTACGGCTCAGTTTCCCTTTACCTACACATGCACTGAATAGTCTGGTCTGTTCTTTACACATTCTCTTCTTTCCTTAAACACCTGACAATACTGAGGAAACCAAAAATTCTTCACGTTTGTTAAGAGTAGGTTGGCCAGGGCACCAGCCACCCATTGAGAAACTAACGTTGGAGAGTTATTCGCTCCTTTGACTAGCCAGATAGTGTTACATTGGATTCCTTTCTGGTTATGGCTCAATTCTCTTTGCCTACACATACACTGGATAGTCTGGCCTATTCTTTACACATTCTCCTCTTTCCTCATACACCTGACAACACTAAGATAACGAAACAATTCTTCGTGCAAGGGGTTAACAACTGTACTGTAGTTGTTCAGTTGTTACTTTCCTTTTGCTAGGGGTAGAAGAGACTTTAGATATGGTAAGCAGCTCTTCAGACGGATACTTTAAATTAAACTACTGGATTGTTCTCTACTCTTGAGTAGTATCACAGCCTTTGTACCGTGGTCTTCCACGGTCTTGGGTTATAGTTCCCTTGCTTGAGGGTACACCCAGGCACACTATTCTGTTTCCTTATTTCCTTTCCTCACTGAGGTATTTTCATGTTGGAGCCATTGGACCTAGAGCATCCCGCTTTTACAGCTAGAGTTGTAACTTAGCTAGTAATAATAGTAATGTATATGTTTTGTACCAACTGTGTGTCACACGATAGTACATAGTTCATTTTGTGTATATATTAGGCTTGTATCTTCGCTCTTACCTCACACTAAAAAGAACCAGAATAAACATGTCTGCTTTTCTCCTCTGTAACAGTGTCTGTTTTTTTAACATGAAATTTCTTGTTGCTTTGAGCTTTTGTATATAAAGGAGAGTGATCTATAATAAAGTTACTCAGTTGGTTTCATCCTGCTTTGAGTCACAACCTTTTCTCAGCCTGTCACATTGGTGACCCCGGAGTGATCCATGTACCAACCGTGTGTCACACGATCGTATATAGTTTATTTTATGTATATATTAGGCTTGTATCCTCGCTCTTCCCTTGCACTAGAAAGAACCAGAATAAACATGTCTGCTTTTCTCCGCTGTAACAGTGTATTTTTTCAACATGAAATCTCTTGTTGCTTTGAGCTTTTGTATATAAAGGAGAGTGTTCTATAATAAAGTTATACAGTTGCTTTCATCCTGCCTTTGAGTCACAACCTTCTCTCGGCCCGTCACAGTTTCCAATTATTGGCAAATAGTTATAAGGAAATTTATAACGTGAATTAGACAACTAAGATTGATAGTCAAAGCTGAATGCAGAGGACCATGCCCACTTAGTTTAGGCCTTGCAGAGACATCTCACCAAAAATAATCTTACATATAAAAAGCATTTTATCAACTCACAGAACCTCGCATCAAATACGTCTATAACCTACAAAGCATTTCTTGCAAAGCAAAAAATTATTTAGTTAACGCTAGTTTAACATTGTAGTCCTAGAGCCAAGGGGTGTTTGCATCCATTTTATGTCCACAAAATTACCCACCTGATTTTGATAGTGGACCACCTTGGACACATTTTTAGCGAGGGTGTTTGTTCTGAAACCCGGCAGTAATGGAGATATTCACTAGTTTGTTAGAAATGCTCTGATGCAAAATCGCTCCAAAAGTTAGGGGTACGGGAAATTAAAATTAACACAACATTACACACAATTAACCTATGGTTTTGTGTTGGTGCTTAAATTGAAGCTAGTTTAGTTATCTACAACATGAAAACAAGTTCAAGGTCATCAGATGAAAGTCAAGGTCACTAGAGGTCAAAGTGTGACGTAATTTAATTATGCTTGAAATTAAGACTTTCTTTCATTTGAAGGCCAACAAAAAAACTCATGATGATATAACTGTTTATATGAATGCACATCTGAATACCATATAATATTAGGTAATTTTAGAAAAAGAATTGAAGTCTCTAACACAAATAGTAGTCCTTTAAGGTTGAGTTGAAAATAGCGAAAATCGGCAACTTTTGCCAATTACATACATGCAAAAGACAGACATTCGGCAATGCACAGGAACATCATTTAACTTAACAGATATGATAAGGAGGGTACAAAAATCATTTTCCATGAACCTTTACACCAACATTTTAGAAGAATATCAGTTGCATGCATGAAACTTATTTACTAGTGAAACGATTCTATGATACCGGATTTCTACAGCCTGTGTTGTTTGACTGGCAGCTGCAGTAGGGGCAACATGTAATTTGATTTTGTCTGCAAGGACAGCGCTGGGTAGCACAGGCAGAACATTTGCATGGGAGTGGAAAATCATTTGGAAGCAATAACTGCATTCTCTCGGGCAGCAGAGCACAGTAATCCTGATAGAAGCCAAACTCGCACGGGTTTAGTTCTGCATTGTCAAGGCAGTGTAACTGCAAGTATGTCACATAGAATGCTCGAAGTATGTGTCCTTTAACTGAGCGACTAGTTGGAGGAAGGTCTAATATGGTCTTCTTGCTGTGATGGTAGAGATGATGCCTCAGCTGGTCCATTGATTTACATGGTGTTCCAGATTTGAAGACGTTCACAAGATACTCTTCAACTGCCGCAAAGTCAATATTGGTTGGATCCTTCCCAAATTCACAGAGATATTGAGCAGGCTTTGCTTTCAAACCAGAAGATTTAGTTCCAAATTTGCTTGATGAATCACAACCAGTAAGGTGATGGAGTGGTAGCATGACTTTGCGGATCTCAGGGTCCATCTTCTCTGCCAAGGTATGCAATGGTATGTGTCTGGTTGCATTTCCCACACCTGCTCTTATCCACAGTTCCTTGAGGCCATAACCTCTCAAGAGATTCCAGTAATGAAGTCCAAGTACCAGGACATCTGTGTCATTTGACAATAATATGATTCTTGAAGCTCCACCCTTGACAGCATGCAGGGCATGTGGGATCATTCTCACGTCGGCCTATTCAATTCTGTGATTTAGTGCAGGCAGTTGGATGCTGATATCATTAAAAACACCTCTGCATGGTTTGGTTTCACTAAGTCCAAATGCACTCACCACTATGTCTGCTGTTTGCATTGGGTTCTCCAAAATGTGCTCCCGAATTAACCCTTGGAGCTTTGCTTTGTTCATAGATGAAGCCCAGAATGATTCCATGGTGACTGGTAATGGTGTTCCAGGTGACATATCATTCAGGTCAATTGGACTATTTTTACATCTCCTTGCTCGTTCACTGTCTTTAACTGAGCCCTCAATATATGTGTCAAACACAAAGTCGATACGATTTGCATTGTTGCAAAGGCCATGCACATAACCCAGAAAATTTGTGCAGAGATCACCAAAGGTATTGATATTAACCGTTCGCATTCGACGCAAGTAACCCATGACATCCACAATTGCAGCAGTATTCGCAGGTGTCCATGCTGGTGGCTGCACGTAGTCCTTTGCATCAAGCAACTTCTCCAATTCATGGCAGAAGTCACTTTTGTTTGGTTTGACCATTAGCCCTTCTGAGTCGAAGAGATAGTTTGTGTCGATCAGGTCATAAGTGAGCAGGTCTTGTAAGTCATACCCTCGCACTCTGGCAATGCCAAAGATCTTCTGAGTTTCCGCCAAACTGACTGGGAAGAGGGACCTGACCCCGATTTGATTCAGTGATATATGAAGCCATATCACAATGATAACGAAGAACCTCATCATAACTGGTTGCAAGTCCAAACCGATTGAAACTTGAGATGAGAGTTTTTGACCTGCAAGCATTGTATATTGCTTCTGAGTTCAGCATGTGCAGAGGAGTGCGCTTTCTACCATTGTTCACTATGTAAAACATGACCTGATAAACAGAGAGTATTTTTCTCATTTTTCCATCAGAAATGTCACAGTCATCCAGGTTTTTATGCTGTGAGTTGTCAGGGTCATTGTAATTGCACTTCACATCAAAGTCAAACATTGTTGAGAACACTTCGGCAACTTCATCTGGAATTGCTATGTCTCTGTACACTTTCTCAAGTTCATTGGCGTCACAAAATTTGTCATTGAGCTCAAAGTCCTCTTTCAAAAAACCATTCCTTAACAATAAACCACACTGTTTTAGTATATCTGAAGTCATTTCCCTATCAGAGTGTTGTGGCATACTATCTACAGCACTATTCTTGAAGAAGATTGTAGGGGCCTTTGCACTTTGAGGGGTGAAGAATGACACATCATTACCACACATATTTAGCAAATACAGTTTCACATCCCTGTTTCTGAAGGCAGTGAGATCTTGATCACCACTCTGTACCACTTTATTGCAACTATCAGATACATATGACAAGTTGTAGCACCTCCCAGAGTTCAAACCTGGTTCAATGTTCTTCATTACATCTGCAAATATATCCAGCTTCTTTTGACCAATGGACGGCAACGCAGACTTAGAGGACTGCCTTTCTCCTTTCAAGATATATTTCCGGATGCAATCATTGTGACAGTACAAATCTGCCCCAAACACAGCATCTGCATCTTACAAGTCACTGGTTCGCGTGCATCTCTCAGGAAGGACTTTGCACGGCCTTCCTCCGAGATTCGCCACTTCTTGTATACATTGTTGTGTTTTACATGGCCACATATGAAGCACGGCTTGGAGAAGATGTCTACATTTTCTGCACGTGATGCTGGATCCCGTGCTGCAGTTGAGGAACGTCTCCTCATCTGACCACCAGATGAGGTACTCTGCTGTGCACCTGCGTCAGATGTTGCTGCCAGCTGCAATCTCTCAAGATTCCTTTTGTGTGTGTACCGTTTGTAGCAATCATTATTAACATGGTAGACAAACTTCGCCTGATCAACATGATTCAGTCTCTCTAACACACAGTCCCCTCAAATGCCAGCAGCTTGGATTACTGCTAATTTGCCATTCTTTGTCCCTGATGTATTAAGGTTGGGTTCATCTCTTTGGCATATGATGCACCTCTCAGGATCAGTGGATTGGCTAGGTATCGGTGAAGCTGTCCGTCTCCGTTTTCTTGAGATATCCGCCATACTTGATGATGTCCCTATGTACTCGTCAGTCCTGAAAAGAAAAAAAAAGAGCATTAACCCTTAATCGGTCACATATAGGAAAAGTGTATGGTTTACTTTTTTGCCTTGGTATTATAATTCAACGATACTAGCTAAGATATTTTTGCAAAAAATGCTTTTTTGATAAATTAAATATTAAAATTCTAACAAACTAGTAAATATCTTCATTACTACCGGGTTTCAGAACAAACACCCCAACTAAAATTGTGTCCAATGAGGTCCACTATCAAAACCAGGTGGGTAAGGGATGCAATTGAGAAATTTTGCCAATTTTCGCTATTTTCAACTCAACCTCAAAGGACTACTATTTGTGTTAGAGACTTCAATTCTTTTTCTAAAATTACCTAATATTGTATGGTATTCAGATGTGCATTCAAATAAACAGTTATATCATCATGAGTTTTTTTGTTGGCCTTCAAATGAAAGAAGGTCTTAATTTCAAGCATAAGTAAAATTACGTCACACTTTGACCTCTGGTGACCTTGACTTTCATCTGATGACCTTGAACTTGTTTTCATGTTGTAGATAACTAAACTAGCTTCAATTTAAGCACCAACACCAAACCATAGGTTAATTGTGTGCAATGTTGTGTTAATTTTAATTTCCCGTACCCCTAACTTTTGGAGCGATTTTGCATCAGAGCATTTCTAACAAACTAGTGAATATCTCCATTACTGCCGGGTTTCAGAACAAACACCCTCGCTAAAAATGTGTCCAAGGTGGTCCACTATCAAAATTAGGTGGGTAATTTTGTGGACATAAAATGGATGCAAACACCCCTTGGCTCCTGGACTATTGCATCATTTACTGACAAACTAAAGGGACAACTTTATCAGAGTCTATCAATGAATAATAATAACTTTTTTCTCAAGAAACCCTGGAAACTTGAAGATACCAATCACAGATAATCAAAACAAGCAGTATAATCTTCATTATATATTTAGGGGAGCACTATAACATAACTGTCAAGACAAAGGAAAGAGAAAAATATACAGTGCATTAAGAAAAGATAGTACAAATAATATTCTACCTAACCTGTAATTCATTAGGATTTATTCAGGCTCTTCCATTTTAATGTTTATATAAAAATTCACTGGCTTTTGATCACCTAAGAAAGGTTACACTTTCTATACACTGATTATTATTATTATTTTCATTATTATTATTATTATTATTATTATTATTATTATTGTCATCATTATTATTATTATTGTTATTATTATTATTATTATTATTATTATTATTATTATTATTATTAGTAGTAGTAGTAGTAGTAGTAGTAGTAGTAGTAGTAGTAGTAGTAGTAGTATTGATTGCTAAGCTACAACCATAGTTGGAAAAGCAAAATCCTATAAGCCCAGGGGCTCCGAACAGGGAAAATAGCCCAGTGAGGAAAGGAAACAAGGAAAAATTAAATATTTCAAGAACAGTAACATTGAAATAGATACCTCATATATAAACTATAAAAACTTTAACATAACAAGAGGAAGAGAAATGAGATAGGAGAGTATGCCCGAGTGTACCCACAAGCAAGAGAACTCCAACTCAAGACAGTGGAAGGCCATGGTACAGAGGCTATGGCACTACCTAAGACTAGAAAACAATGGTTTGATTTTGGACTGTCCTCCTAGAAGAGCTGCTTACCATAGATAAAGAGTCTCTTCTACCCTTACCAAGAGGAAAGTGGCCACTGAACAATTGCAGTACAGTAGTTAACCCCGTGGGTGAAGAAGAATTTTTTTGGTAATCTTAGTGTTGTCAAGTGTATGAGGACAGGGGAGAATATGTAAAGAATAGGCCAGACTTTTCGATGTGTGTGTAGGCAAAGGGAAAATGAACTGTAACCAGAGAGAAGGATCCAATGTAGTCCTGTCTGGCCAGTCAAAGAACCCCAT
The DNA here is from genome assembly GCF_036898095.1 of Palaemon carinicauda. Classification (NCBI taxonomy): domain Eukaryota; kingdom Metazoa; phylum Arthropoda; class Malacostraca; order Decapoda; family Palaemonidae; genus Palaemon; species Palaemon carinicauda. The sequence goes on from NW_027171662.1 coordinate 216,498, forward strand.
AACTCTCTAGCGGTAGTATCTCAACGGATGGAGGATGAGGTATTCATAATATGAGCGTGCAAATTTTAACAAGAGGTTGAAAAGAAAAAGAACATCGATCAAAGGAAAATTACCAATATAAAATAAGGAAGAAGGCAGATGTGCCTTTCTTCTTTATAACATAAAAGTTCTTCTGTAGGAGAAAAAGAGCTCTCAACTTTGTAATACCTTGTTTCACATATGGCATAATTACAGTGAAATCTGAGTATTTATTCTCCTTTTCTAACTAGATCGTGTGATAGAACTAGTGCCTCCGGCACAGTTAGTACTTCTATGAAATTGAAGAACATCTATGACTCAATAGTTGGACAAGTTCTTGAGAACTAATTACAGTAATCTTGGATGTAGCACCCCATTCAAACAGACACATCTCATTATTATTATTAGCTAAGTACAATCCTAGTTGGAAAAGCAGAATGCTATAAGACCAAGGGCTCAAACAAGGAAAATTAGCCTAGTGAGGAAAGGAAAAAATTAAGTAAGTAATCTACTGTCTACAAAGAATTAATAAACAATTGAAATGAAATATTTTAAGAACAATGGCAACATTGAAATAGATATTTCATACATAAACTATAAATAAACAAGAGGAAGACAAATAAGATAGAATAGTGTGCCCAAGTGTATCCAGAACCACTACCTTAAGACATAGATAGAGGTAGTCGACAAAAAATCCACAATCGAAAAAGTTTCTTCTGATTCTTGAAGGTTGACACAAACTGCTTTCAGGTCTATTGGATAGGATTATAGAATTTAGGCCTCAACCCAAAGCACTGGGGCATCAAAGGTCATTTAGCGCTATATGATACAAATTAATCAACCATACCCGTACACTCACACCACTTGATATCATTTACACCTAAACTGTAAAATCAATCACACTAATTTCACATAATAACATCTAGACGTGAAATTAGAAGGGATTAAAATGATGAAACAAATAAATTAATAAAATAAACTAAAGCTTGTGATAAAACTTAACACTCTGTATACATTTTTTCAAGTTCAGAGTACAGTATTACAATTTTCCCCCAGTATCTCTCTTAAAGGTCTACTGACCTATGTTATTCAACCTGAGTTGTGCATTCTACATTCATGTTATCATAAGCCGTAGTTCTTTTTGCGCTCATCCAAATTTTGGACCAAAAGAATTTTTATTTCTTGAATACTTAGCTATAAGCAGAAATTTCTAAATTCTCTTTAACAAAAATGCCCCAAAAGGAAGAGGCCATCATCATTTCAAGATAAAACACTGATTGAGACTGAATCAGACAGGACTTTTTGAAACAGACTACAATCCCCAGCCTTAATGAAAAGTTCATCAGTAGCAGTCATTAGAAAAAGCTCTCTCAAAGCTAGTTGAAAATCACTCTAAAATCTCAATGGAAACTTCTTTCTGTTAGATTTAACACCTTTACTACTGGTGCCACCACCTTCGTAAAAAATTGCTCAAACTGAAAAAAAAAAAAAAAATTCAACTGATAAATTCTGTCCTGCAACAAACTTGAGGTATTTCCATCAGCCTAAACAGAGCATGAGAATAAGCATCAAACAGGTCAACTGAAAATATCCCATCTCTCCCTTTGATTGCATCTTAGGACACAGGAGTAAGAAGATGAAATGGGTAACATTATTCGAGAATAATTTTGGCTCTGATACCCAGTAACAGTAGAATCATGATACCCTTGTATTGAATACCACGGGGACTGAGGCCACCTACTACTCACCTGCTCTTTAAGCCGATGCTAAGACCAAGATAAAATGTTTAGATATCTTAAAGGAGATCCTTTCTATAGGTTCAAATTAATGGGGGGATTTTTCTTTACTAGAAATGAATGGCGACCAATTGTGCAGCAGTTCCGATAGGCCCCACTGCTACCTTGGGTCTCCTTGATGGGTGCTGAGGTAGTGGCAGTATGGGAGTCAGCATATAAAGCTACATTTGCGGTGGAAAACATGGAAGGGTGGTCTGTAGCACCTTAAGAATACCAACTAAACTCAGCTAAGTCCCTCGTCAGGGAATGCCCTGGTAGACAGAATATATTTTACAAAAACATATCTTTACAAATAGGTGTATATCATATCTATATTGTGCCATTACGGAAAAATGCCATCTACTGCCCCAACTAGAGGGTTTTGAGCTAGAGAATTAGATAGCTTTTCTTGTTCACCAATTGGCGATCTCTAACCTTTCCTTATGTTCAAACACATTTGATGCTAGTCCATTCTATGGGTAACAACTAGTCCTTATTGCTTAGTGAATACACTAACTATTTTCATTCCCAAAAATGTAAACTGGGACAGGGGGCAGATTCCCTTATCCTATGTCTTACTTAAAAAAGTTCCTCGGTCAGAAAAATTAATGTGTTACCAACTTGATCATCTTGTTTCTTGATGCTGTATATGATGAAGGTTCTATGTTGCCAGTGTACATCAATCGCCATTCCTTTAGTATATCCTCTGAAGGGAACTAGTACCTTGAATAGCCTTATTATTATCTGTGACTTCAACTGACCAAGTTCCCCACAGATGAGAAGGACAGTTTCATTTCATCCTGCCAGCATCACAAAAAAAAATTAGCTTGCAACTCAAAGATGTTGATAAGCATTCCACCGACCAAAAGTTTTGTCAAATTCTTAATCAGAGCACAAACGGATTTCGGATCTTTCAATGCATAAACATTTTCTTATCTTTCCTGGCATACAGTTTTCTGATCTTTCCTGACTTATCCAAAACCAGCCTCAAATGAAATTGAAAGGATTCAACGTAAATAGAATACGAGGGATTTATATATAGTTCAAAAATTCATCAAATTTCGGACAGAACTTCTTACTATTAAACATTTTGACCAAATCACAGATTTCAAGGATTATTTTTGGAAAAAAATTTTCTCTTAAAAATTTCGACCAAAAGCACAGATTCTTGTCAACATCCACCTGAGACAGAACAGGTTAATGTTAATCCAATATAAGAAAGATACAACCTGAAATTGTCTACAACCTCAAATCTTGATACCAGATCAGTAAGAGCATGAGTGTATCTATTGAAATCATCCAATTTATTTGTCTTCTAGCTATAATTCTAGAAGGGCTCTCAATGCACAACCTTGTCAAAGATAGTTACTTAAAGCTAGAAATATTTAGAACTAGTCTCAAACACCCTAAAGCTTTCGGAATAAGAAACAAAATTATATAAGCTCGGAGAAACAACTAGAACTATTTGTATTGATCCTTTAACTATTTTTTTATTTTTTTTTCGTAGAATCCCAATTTTTCCAGATTGTGAACATATGAAGGAAAGGATTTTACAACTGGGTGGGATTTATAAATTGTTATTATTACTAGCTAAGCTAAAACCCTAGTTGCAAAAGCAAGATGCTATAAGCCCAAGTTCTCCATCAGGGAAAAATAGCTCATTGAGGAAAGGAAATAAATACACAATATGAGAAATAATAAACAATTAAA
>NW_027171662.1:230000-235000 GCF_036898095.1 Palaemon carinicauda
TTTTTATTAGTTATTATTATTATTATTATTATTATTATTATTATTAACTATTAATATCGTTATTATTATTATTATTATTAATTATTACTATTATTATTATTATTATTATGTATTATTAGTATTATTATTATTACATATATAAACCAAGGCACTTCGCCCAATTTTGGGGGTTTGCCAACATCAAACAAATGAATAAAAAGGGGACCTTTCCTCTCTCTAATCCTCCTGCCATTTTCATCAACTTATTCATTTCAAGGTCTATTCTCTCAACTACTTCACATTATAATAAAATATTATAACAGATTTGATGAGAAGTATAAACAAAACCAAGAATCTGGTTGATAATCTACAACTTCACCCATCACACTGAGTGCAATAGGTCATAGTTTTGGCAGTCAAATATGATTTCCTTTGATATAACATCATTTTCAGAATTATAAAGTTATTAGATTTGTTAGATCCAAAGATAAGATACGATTTTGTAGGAGTAATACACGTTTTTTAAATCCAATGAATTTATTTATATTCATTTTCTAAATTTTGTTGAAACAGCATTGGAAAATTATGCAATTTATGATTGATTTCTATGTATGGAAATTATGTTCTTTTTTTTTTTTTACTTTACCTCGTTATTATAATTTCAATGATAATATTTGACCCAGCAACGACAAAATAGAAATTTCATTTCTTGTTAAACAAATGGTATCAGCAAAAGTACAGAAATGACTAAGTTTGTTTTTATATGAATCCGAATGAGTGTGGGGCTACACACAGTTACTGCAGTCATGGGTCATCTATAAAGATCATCCATGGAAATTTAGGTAAACACTAAAAACAAAGTTTGGGAACCACTGCCCTAGGCACTGCCCATATAACATATGATCAGCGCCCAAGCGCCCTCTTCACCCAAGCTATGACCAAGGAGGGCGAGGCAATGGCTGCTGATGTCTCAGTAGATAGATCTATGGGTTCCCCCAACTGGCCCCTCCCCCATCCTTAGCTCACAAGGACGGTGAGGTTGCAGCGACCAAAGGAACTATCGAAATTGAGCGGGACTCGAACTCCAGTTTGGCAATCACCAGGTCATAAATAAGTCTATTAGTTAGAATAACAGATTGTTGTATTGGGTTTAGGCCTACGATTTAACAACCCCCCCCCCCCCTCCCCAGAACTCGTTACTTTCCGATTCCATAATGTCTTACTTTTAGCAGGGGGTGGAATAGAAGACGATGGGTTTACGAACTAGGAAAATTTGCGGCTATAAGCTGGCATCGAAAGACCATAAACAGAGCTTAACAGACGCCAGTGGAAGGACATGTTTGCAGCCTTTATTCTGCAGTGGCCCAGCAATAAATGAGAGAGAGAGAGAGAGAGAGAGAGAGAGAGAGAGAGAGAGAGAGAGAGAGTAATGTAATTTCATTGCTAAATAGGTGCAACTCAGGCAAGCTGACGTTGCTGCCATCCAACGCTACCAGACGTAAGATATTTGAAGACGCCAAGGTAACCTATAAACTTTAACGTTTATATATATATATATATATATATATATATATATATATATATATATATATATATATATATATATATATATGCATATATATAAACATATATATATATATATATATATATAGAATCATTATGATCACAACTTAGAAGGTTGGTTGCTTTTAACTAGTTATTAGCCAACATAAAAACTCACCAAATTTCCATCCGATTTTGAAGTGAACCTGCTGATTTGCTGATCATTTCAATATACTCTTCATTCTCTTTACCTAAATGATTTGATGATTTCAGAATAGTTCTTATGACGATTGGGAACCCATTTGTAATACGAACAGATTCCTTTTAATATTTGCAAAGAAAAAGACGAAGAATTCTGAAGGAGACTTGCACGGAAGATGAACGGAAAGGAAATATAAAAAAGTCTCTCTCTCCCTCTCTCTCTCTCTCTCTCTCTCTCTCTCTCTCTCTCTCTCTCTCTCTCTCTCTCTCTCTCTCTCTCTCTCTCTTACACACACACACACACACACACACCGGTCATTAGAATAGAAAAGAATTCCCGCAAATGGAGTCAAAATGGAAGAAGGATAAAGGAATGGAAATCTTGGAAGATAACAAATCGTCTTCGGCATAAAATTCCTCCTGTTTTCCTCTCCGCAGATTTCTATTAACCAGAGACATTTGAACACCGTCTTCCGTCTGGAAAGGAGACAAAAATTTCCCGAAGATATGTTGTTGGAGTCTGTGACTCCAAAAAGTCTCCAGGAGACTGAAAAGTCTTCAGAATCCTTTTAAGACTCTCTTTCATTTTTTTCAAACCAATGCTGATACGAACCTCTGTATAGGTATGTATAATTATAACTACTATGTTCAAATAAGCATTCGGTGTGTGTGAATATGATCGGACAATTTGTTAGAGGAAAATACAACTGGCCTCAAAATGCAGCTTCAGTTATCCAAGAACGGAACGCTGCGTGCGAGGATATGACGTTAAATCTTCAAGGACAGCTGCAAACACTCCAGGAGTCCTTAGTCGTGCGGTCGCCTCTCAGGATGGCTTCCTCGGTGGGTGGCTGCAGTGCTGTCCTTAGATTAAGGGCTTTTGGAAAGCCCGTGAGGAACTACGTGGGTGTGAAATTGGATTGCGGCAAATGGAGGCAGAAGCTTTGAGATTCAACGACCAGTTGAAATCAAGATGGCTCGTCGGCAAACTTCTCCCCGAATTCGACATCGGAGCGAGGGAGGAAATACTTTCTCATGGTAACAAGACAACTTACATCGGTTTGGCTGCTGCTGGTGCCATATTCGGTGGAATAATATGCTATGGGAAGGAGGGCTAAAGAAGGACAATTAAATGAATTGGGAAGAGTAATAGATGAGATGAATACAGAGAAAGAGACGCAAGAAAAACTGAAAGCTCGGAAAGAGATTGAGTATCAAAAGCTGAAACTTGACTGCGCTGAAAAAGACCTTCAGATGAAGGAAAAGGAGAAGAAACAGGAAATTCTAAGCAGGGAAATTGAAGAAATTAAAAAAATTCATAATAAGAAAATAGAAAAACTGCAAAACGACTGCTTGCAAAAAGATCTTCAGATGAAGGAACAGGAGAAGAAACAGGAAATTCTTAAAACGGAAATGGAGGAAATGGAAGAATTTGAGCAAATCCATCATAAGAAAATAGAAGAACTCGAAAATGACTGCGTCTAAAAAGATCTTCAGATAAAGGACCAAGAAAAGTTACTGGAAATTCTAAAAACTAAAAATGCTCTTCTGCATCTCCTTCGAACTGAAGCGAACGCAGCCTCCGGAAACCCCCTTGACCCGGATATTATGTTGGACTGCTGCCAAGCCGTTGAGAAAGGTCTTCAAGGATGCAGAGCCTACATGCTACGAGGGAAGCACCTTCTCAAATTTGGCCTTTTAAACGCTGCCATGAAGGACTTCGAAGCTGTTAGAACAGTAAAAGGATCTGAGGAATATTTGAACTTCATAGAAGATGGTAAGGCACTAAAGGGGAAATGGGAAATCCAAAGCCATTATGAGGTTTTGGGTGTGGGTCAGGCGGCCACTAGGGCAGAAATTTTAATAGCCTTCAAAGGCTTGGCCTTGAAGTTATATCCGGACAGAGACGGGGACAGACGCGAATTCATACAGGAGGCATTCGAGGAGAAGGTTAAAAAAGCGGTAAAGCTAAAACTATTCTGATGGACGAACAAAGCAAAAATGAATACGACGCAGAGATTAAACCACCCTGCCAAAGGCAACAGCCAGGACAGAGGGATCAACGTCAGCAGTGCCGTTACTATTATAACCCAGCAAAAGCATAATACAATCAGTGGAGGCAAAAGCATCGAAGTACTCGAAAACAAAAGAAAACAGTGTTTAAAGATATGTTCGCTGCATTTGGCAAATTTTTCGCATGTAGATAAATATATGTATATATAAACAAGAAAAATCCAAAGAAAGTAAAAACATAAAAGCCAAAATAAAAGAAAGTAAAAACATAAAAGCCAAAATGAAATAAAAGTAAAAACATAAAAGCCAAAATAAAAGAAAGTAAAAACATAAAAGCCAAAATAAAAGAAAGTAAAAACATAAAAGCCAAAATAAAAGAAAAAAATGCATGTGGAAAATATTCTTAGAATAAGTTTCAGTAGAGTTTTTGAGGAAAGTATTAGTTTTAGTTTACTTTTGTAAGTAAACAAGTTTTTATGTAAGAGCCATTAGAAGGATCAGGTAGACAGAATATGAGAGGAGCGGAAAAGGACATTTTAATTAGGAAGAAATATCCTTTGATGCAGATGGTACAAGCTCTACATCATTGGGTAAAGAATTGCCTTAGTTGGAAGGATTAATTGGATGGACTATGAGAGATGGAGAGAAAGGGGATTTTTTCCAGGAAATGCTTAAGAGATGCTTGACTCAACTACCTGGCTTGAAGGACGTGGAATAACCTAGAAGACTTGCTCTACAGAGGGGAAAACCTTGTCTTTTTCTAGTGTGCTATGTTACCTGGTGTAGTCGTGCAAAGGCTTCGTCAAGTGAACAAACGGTCAGATATCTAGATCTATTCTCTTGCATACTAACCCTCGGGTGGCTCTAGAAGACTGGCTATGCAGAGGGGAAGAGGCGAGGTTCTTCTAGTATATGCAGTCATGTCCTAAGAGGGGAACCAAAGAAGTCAGGCTGAAGGAAGAAACTGAATCCTTCTTAGGAGAAGCATGAGGAGAACATTTTAAACCCCTCCCCTTAAAATATAAAAAACACAAAATACATAAAAAAGCAGCAACAAGGGGAGGAGAGCCGGAGGAGAAGCAGCAGCAGCATAACGGAAAAAAAAAAAAACCTGAAATCCCAAAAAGATATAAAATCTACAAGGCCCCCAAAAAGATAAAAGGAAACGACAACAAGGAAAGGAGGAGAAGCAGGAGGAGAAACAGCAGCAATAAAAGGAAGGGGGCAAGCAGGAGGAGAAGCAGCAGCAACAAAAGGAGGAGAAG
>NW_027171662.1:240000-247500 GCF_036898095.1 Palaemon carinicauda
ATTCATATGAAATAGTCAACACATTTCACAGCAAATGGAAACTGGTGAACAATTATCAATAAATGAAAACAAATTCACATCTCAAACTCATCAAAAATACATATTATCAGTAACACATGCTAAAATCCATTCAAAAAGAGAATTAATCATCAATTAACACTACACATGTCTGTATTCATGATATACATACTTTATATATAAAAATGTATGAATGTTACATATCTTATTAAGAAAACATATCATAGAGGACTGTGACTGTAAAGTTACAATTTATACAACGGAAAGTTATCTTTATCTAAAAATACTTAACTCTTCTAAATCCTACAGTCCATTAGTGGATGGAGTCATAGTACAAAAAGAATTAATGACCTCATATGTCAAGCCTACACTCTGGCTCATTCATTGGACTCTCAGTCTGAAAGAGATCTAAGATATAGTACTGGTAAACACAATACATTATACATTTGCGTCCAGACAGTATGATATTCTTTTGTGCTCAGAAACTTTGGTTTCTAATATGAGTCACTCATCTGAGCTCCTTATAACTGGCTTTAAGAAGCCAATAATGCAGAAACGTGATGTCATTCCTAGGCCCAGGGGAATGGCGGTGTATATTAGGACCGAGTACCCTGCTTCTCATAAGTCCTGCTATCAATGTGGATGTCATGAGATTCAGGTAATAAAAGTTTGTGGCAGGCATAACAACTTTTATTTGTGTTCGATCTACCGGAATCCAGACATGGATGATTCTATCTTCGATTGTCTTCTTAGCATTTTGGCTAAGATACAAGAAGATGATAGAAAGGCTTCTTTTGTCTTTGTTGGTGATTTTAATGCTCACCATAGGGAGTGGTTAAGTTCTATCTCTCCTACCGATCGCCATGGCTTAAGAGCTTTAGACTTTGCCTCTGAATCAGGCTGTGAGCAGATCATAAATGAAGCTACTCACAGGTCTGGTAATTGCTTGGACATCGTATACACCGACTCCCCTGGCGTTATAACTAGTAAGGTTGGTTCTCCAGTCGGGACTTCTGATCATGCCTTGATTTCATTATTAGTGAAGACTGAGCAGCCTGTCCCTAATGTATAATATTCCTGTAAAATTTATATGAAATCCCAAGCAGACTGGAATGGGATTTTGCATGATCTTTTGTGCTTGAATTGGTCACAATCATATAATAGTGTAGATCCTGTTGTCCCTTTGAATGAGAATCTAGTCAATATAATTGATAGGCGTATCCCTTCTCGTGTGCTAAGGTACCGAATGAAGGACAAACCATGGTTCAATGATGATTGTAGACGTGCTTATTTGGAGAAGCAGGAGGCCTATCACCTTTGGAAGGGTAACAGATCAGATCTGACCTGGAACAACTATACTCAGCTTCGAGCTTTTGCTCAGAGAGTTTATGCCTCAACTGAAAAGGAGTACAATTTAATCATAAAAGAAACCCTCTCTGGTACAACTCGGGAACATAAATGGTGGTCTACCCTTAAATCTGCACTCTTTGGTGTAGATGCAACAGTTCCTCCTTTACTTAAACCAGATGGCTCAGTCACGCACTGTCCAAAGGAAAAGGCAACCCTTTTGGCTGATGTTTGTGACAGTAAACAGAGTAATGAAAAACTTGAACTTCCTCATTCCTGTTTTCCTGAGGCTAAACTAACTAGTTTAGCTTTTCGATCTCGTGAGATTAAAGCTCTGTTGATGGACCTTGATGCTTATGGAGGTGTAGACCCAAATGGTATTTTTCCTTTGTTTTTTATAAAGACAGCAGATTTCTTATCTCAAAAGTTATCTGTTATTTTGCGCAAGTTAGCAAGAAGAGGAGCTTTTAGCACTTGTTGGAGAATGGATAATGTTACTCCTCTATGTAAATGTGTTTGTGGTAGCTCAAGTCCCACTGATTACCGCCCAATTTCCATAACTCCCATATTATCTAAAGTTTTTGAACGTCTTCTGGCAAAACGTCTTAATAGGTTTGCTGAAGGTAATCATCTATTCCCTAGTTTGCCATTTGGTTTTCGTAAAGGCCTTGGAGCATGTGATGCCCTTCTTACAATCTCTAATGCAGTACAGAAATCCCTTGATTGTGGTCGGGAAGTTCGTATGATTGGCCTTGATTTTAGTGCTGCCTTTGACCGTGTTAATCATGAGGCCCTTTTTTCAAACTGAAACAGTTGGGAGTGGGTGTGTCGTTTCTTAGCATTATTATTGATTTTTTAAGTAGTAGATCTCAAAGAGTTGTTGTTGATGGGCACCATAGTGAGTATAGGAATGTGATATCCGGTGTTCCACAGGGTAGTGTTCTTGGCCCATTACTTTTCATACTATATACACATGACATGTGGTTTGACCTAGAAAATAAGCTTGTTGCATATGCATCAATTCCATCCCCTGAATGTAGAACTGGGGTTGGTTAATCCCTTAATAGAGATTTGGCTAAAATTAGTGCATGGTGCAAATTATGGGGTATGAAGTTGAATCCCAACAAAACTCAAAGTATGATTGTAAGTAGGTCAAGGACGGTGGCTCCTCAACATCCGGATCTCAGTACTGATAATGTTTCTTTAAATTTGTATGACTCTTTCAAAATTTTAGGTGTGATTCTCGACAGCAAATTTACTTTTGAGAAACATATAAGGTCTGTGTCTTCTTCAATTGCACAAAAAATTGGCTTATTGAGAAAGTCTTTTAAGATATTCGGTGATCAATCTATTCTGATGAAGTGTTTTAATTCTTTTATTCTACCTTGTTTTGAGTACTGTTCTCCTGTTTGGTCTTCAGCTGCTGATTCTCATCTTAATTTGTTGGACAGAAACTAACGGTCTATTAAATTTCTTATTTCTGATCTAGATACTAATCTCTGGCACCGTCGTTCAATTAGTTCATTATGCATGTTGCATAAGATTTTTCATAATTCTGACCATCCTTTACATTCAGATCTCCCTGGACAATTCTATCCTGTTCGTAATACTAGGCAGGCAGTTAATTCTATTAGCCAGGCCTTCTCCATCATAAGACTCAATACTACCCAGTACTCTAGAAGTTTTATTCCAGCTGTGACCAAGTTGTGGAATGATCTTCCTAATCGGGTTGTTGAGTCAGTAGAACTTCAAAAGTTCAAAGTTGGAGCAAATGTTTTTTTGTTGACCAGGCGGACATGAGTCTTTTTATAGTTTATATATGACATATTTGTTTTTGACGTTGTTAATAGTTTATATATGACATATCTCTTTTGATATTACTTTTTTTAGAATGATTTATTGTTAATTTGTTTTCTTCAGTTATTTATTTCCTTATTTCCTTTCCTCACTGGGCTATTTTTCCCTATTGGAGCCCCTGGGCTTATAGCATCTTGCTTTTCCAATTAGGGTTGTAGCTTGGATAGTAATAATGATAATAATAATAATTCATTATGTTCCAAAGTAAAAATGATAGTTGCTAGCTAAAAACTCTCAAATTACCTAAAAGAAAAGTTTCTCCCCCAAAGTATAATTCCTCAGAAAATCAACACATGTGCACATATCCACAGAGAAATCACGTGTAAAAAGAAATACACAAAACAAATATATCATGACCATTGTACACAGAATGAAAAAAATCATCTTAAATGTTATTAGCTATAATATTTTCATATAGCTATATCACACTAGTAAAGTGTTTACAAACCCAGGTACTAGTACATAAAAACAAAAAAAATAGTTGTGCCAAAAATTAATTAATGCGTATCACCATCAGCAGTTAACTAACTGTATCATACTTACAAAAAGTATCATAGTCAAACAAAGCTCTGTTCCTCCACTCGGAACACTTCTGCAGGCTTCTGCAGATATCCATGTAAAAAAAAAAAAAATTGTACCATTACAACTACTCATTTGAGCTATGCCTATACTCTGCATTAAGTAAGGCCTGCCTGGGATCCCCGGACCCACTCCTTGGGTAGGGGTGTTTCCCCGACCTCCACGTTCATTGCATAAACTTCGGTGGCGGTCTTCCTCAAAGCATCTTACTTGAGAGCAACAAAGCAACATCTCCTAAGAAAGGGTTTGCCAGCGTAAGAATCTGGCCTCCTTTCTTCCCCTCCATCAAAACAAAACATCAGTCCAACCAGACGGTGAAAAAAGAAAAAAAAAATTCAACATCCACAACAGGAATGTCCAAATTCCCAAGTTTCAATCAGCACCTGTCAACTCACAACAAGGGACATCAAAAACTCTAAGGGCATCTCGACGCCCAAGTAAGGGAAAGTCTCTCTCTCTCTCTCTCTCTCTCTCTCTCTCTCTCTCTCTCTCTCTCTCTTCCCAAGCGCGCCCGCATGACGACATCATTATCGGGGCCATGTTTTCAAAGTCTTCATGCCCAATCGTTCAAATTCCAATCTGGTCAATCTGCTGACACATCGAAAGCATCACAACCGAAAACAAGCTTTATGACAGAAGTTTCACAATAGAGACACAGTTTACATACAATGCTTACACAACAACGACATTCCTATCTTGTTATGTCTCATCACTTTTGCTAGCACTTAAACTAAGCCGAACTCGAACACTGGCAAACAAACAACAATCATTCTAGGACACTTTTTCATCCAAGCTGACCTTCATCTTGCAAAAAAAGGCTCTTGCGTTACCACCACATCATCATCTCCTACCTCACACTTTATAGTCCTAAGCCATGTAGGCCATGGGGCTTCTAATTCTTCTAGTACCTTGTGGAGCCCAACTAAACGTTTGCTGAACTAATCTCTCTAGGGGAGTGCAGCAACACATCACAGAGAACTAATTTGGAAGCGAAACTTCCTAGTGTAGTTACGAATATGGAAAACCATTCCGAACAGATCTACGTTAAACCTCAAACAACAAAAAATACAGGGCGGAAAATGTCAATTTAAGTTACAACTGAACGCTATAGAATTCCTCCAAAGTCAAAACTGACCCCAAATTATGTTAAACTTTATTCAGATCATAACAAATCCTTCATAACCTGTCACTGAGGTCAAAAAACAAAAAAAAAATTATTTCTTTAATCAATTTCCAGAGAAAAAGAAAAAGCTTCAAAGAAAAACTTTCTTACTTCTCTATCCTTAAGGGACAATCATTAGCTAAAAAACCCAATTCTCTCACAATTTTTCCAATAAACTATCTCATAAAGCTCTGACACCATCAGACACAAAGACAAATTCTCATTTAGCCATCTCCCCCTTTTTTTTTTCCTTTTTTTTTTTTATCATTCTGCGAACATATTGATGATGCTCCTGAGCGTGCACAATCTCGCATCTCTCTCTCTCTCTCTCTCTCTCTCTCTCTCTCTCTCTCTCTCTCTCTCTCTCTCTTCGCACCTCATACATTCACGCAGAGGGACTCACATGGGCTGAATTCTACTGACCCAAACTCTCCAACAATCACCAAACCTTTCTACCTCGCATCTTTCTTGCATTTCTTAGAGAGCAAAGAACTTGAAGCTAGAAACATCAGAAAAAGAAAACAAGAAAACATAGCATGTAAAAAATACTGAAACCCAACAAACAAACTGAGCTCAAAATCTTACATTTACGTCCTTAATTTATACACAAACAGGCATTACGGCATAAACAAACTACACAAACAGAAAAAGAAAACAAAACAGGGTCTTGTTTGATCTTGAGACAAGTTACTGAGACTTACATAATTCTGAAGAGGAATTAACTAGCCTCTTATTGGTCTTTAAACGTACACAAAGCCACTAAAATAATAGGCTTTATCTCATGGATTCATCAAGTTACTTAATTATAATCAAATCAACCTTTTACATTCTACTTTTACGCCAAAACGCATCTTTTTTTCTCTAACATAATCTGACATAAAACTTAACTTTTTCTTATCAAACATCAATTGACCAATGAAGGCAACGATATTGCTACTTATTATTACCATCTAACCCAAAGTTTGTTATGTTGATATGATTCCCTCAATACTCAAAAATAAGTAAATAACTTAGAAATTCATTACATGAATTATAGTTTATTGCTTGACTAAGCTATTCTTCAACACACAGGGTGCCTGTCAAGGCTTATGCTGACATGGTGTCTAGTTCGCCTGGGTCCCATGTTAGCTTTCAGATCTCTTAACTCTTCTGCTAAAATTACCGTGTGTCACAAATATCTGGTTTTACAATCATTCCCATCACTTACTTTATTCCTTGACACAAACAAACGAAAATCTACGGCAACTTTTTCGCTATTTCTCAAATTTTTTACATTACTTATTTGTTCTCGCGAGTTAAAAGGAACTGACTAATACATAAGAATTCAGTCTCTTCTTTATATCATGTTGCCAATAAGTACCTAAAAAGAAATCAATTTTTGTTCACTTGCCACGATTTAATTTTGACCTTTAAGTAAAAAGAAATTACGTTACTTGTCAAAATCTTAGATTTGTTTTCAATGCACAAAAAAAAAAAAAAAAAAAAAAAAAAAAAAAAAAGCTCATTCAAGATGTGCTCTTTAACAGTGACTGTGACATCATAATGCTTACTCGGGGAATTCACACGTCATCTCATTCGCTTCATTCATCTTCATTCATGTCAGATGACTCTAATCGGGCAGGCCTGCTCTCTAAACTTAGAATGCATTCACGTTCCCTCTTAAATCATTTTACATTCCTTGTTCAAAATAACTGGTTAACAATGCTCTGTGTCATCAATCAGACCGAACACTGGTAAACAAATCACTTATGACACACTGTAACTAAAAGAAACTAAATGCAAGAACTTTAAAATCTCCTACGTGAAATTACTAATTACTTAACAACTGTTAACAAACTTACCTTCATTACTTAGGATCATCTCAGAATAAAACTGACAAACAATAGCTTAACTCTTTCTTTTAAAACATTTCATAACGATCTAAGTAGGCTATGTCTGATGCCTTTGTCCTGCATTTGAATAATCATGGGTGATGATGATGATAACGAATGATAAACCCTGAATAAATATTTGCGGGTATAAATTGCCCAAGAAAGACCACAAACAGATGAGATTAGACGAACATGTCTGAGGCCTTTGTCCTGCATTTAATTAATCATGTATGATGATGAAGACAACAAATGACAGACCAGAGATAAAAATTTGCGAGTATAAACTGCCATAGAAAGACAACAAACAAACGGGAGTGGACGAACATGTCTGAGGCCTTTGTCCTGCATTCGAATAATCATGGATGATGATGATGATAATGACTGATAGACCAGAAATAAAAATTTGCTGGTATAAACTGGCATAGAAAGACCACGAACCGACGGGAGTGGACGAACATGTCTGAGGCCTTTTTCCTGCATTCGACTAATCATGAATGATGATGATGATAACGAATGACAGACCAGAAATAGAAATTTGCTGGTATAAACTGGCATAGAAAGACCACAAAGGGACGGGAGTGGACGGATATATCTTTGGCCTTTGTCCTGCATTCACTAATCATGGGTGATGATGATGATAACGAATGATAAACCATGAATAAATAT
>NW_027171662.1:260000-270000 GCF_036898095.1 Palaemon carinicauda
TAATTTGGTCTAAATTGTTCGTTTTTGCCTAACTTATCTTTTGGTGATGAGGCTGAATTTGGGTTTGAGACCATGTTTGCAAAGGGAGTAGTTTGGTGTGTGTATATATATATATATATATATATATATATATATATATATATATATATATATATATATATATATATAGATATATACATACATACATAATATATATATACATATATATATATATATATATATATATATATATATATGTATATATATCTATATATATATATGTATATATATATATATATATATATATATATATGTACATATCTATATATATATATATATATCTATATATATACATACATATATATATATGTATATATATATATGTGTATATATATATATCTATATATATATGTATATATATATACATATATATATAAACATATATATGTACATATATATATATATATATATATATATATATATATATATATATATATATATATATATGTACACACACACACACATATATATATATATATATATATATATCTTGTGACACGTCATACTTATGGCCAGAGAGAGAGAGAGAGAGAGAGAGAGAGAGAGAGAGAGTCTTCATTGAGGTAGACTTACAGCACTTATGATACAGTTGGTTTCATTAATTCCGGTACACTTTGCAAGAAGCTAAAGAGACGTCTGGAAGCTATGTATTGTAGAAGGTAACATTTTGTTCAATAATAGAGGAAATGTCAGCAACGCTGCTGTGAATTAAAGTCGCTCTAAAGATTTGATCCAAAACAACTTTAATTTTACGAAGAGCTATTAATCAAATATTTTTCTATACAGTATTTTATAAAATTAATAAGAGGATTTTAATTACATTAAGGGGTCGGTTGCCTGGTGCTCCCTCTACAATGCTTTCTATCAAAGGCATCGTCTAGCCAAACCTTTTCTCTCCATATCATCCTTCTACCTTATTTCGCCATCAAATTCTCTGCCTCCCTCTTGATCTTCTCCCCCTGACAGGTTCCTCCTAAGCCCTCCTCCCTCCCTCCCCACAATCCATCCTTAACACATGCTCACACCATCTTCGTCGTGATACATCCCAGTAATCTTCACTACACCTGCAATACATTATAGGAGCGCTACATACTACAATACATATCTGCCAAACGTCTCTGTAACTTCCCTTGAAGTATAGGAATTAATGAACACCACGGTACAAATATATGCCCTTGATATAAAACAGCATGGATCCCTAGAATATTTATTAGAAACCACAACGTACACTCTCTCCAGCAGCTCCATCAGAAACTTCACCATAGTCCCTTATCTCTTCGATCTGCAGTATGTATGGTGGAGCTGTCAACGTATCGGCTCTTCCTTACGAACCCTATTGGGTAGAAGAGAGAATGGAAGGCGGTGGAGACGTGTTGTATTCCGGTACGGATAGACTCATGCTCGAGGAAATGGCTTCGTTTCTCAACTTCTCAATCTATGTTCTGCCTGTGAAGTCTTGGGAGGAAGTAAGTTGCTGTTGATAAGTGTTTTCCTACGATTAAAATAAGTGTTATGCATTCTAGATTTTTCAGAAACCTCTCTGCAGACTATTCAAGGGATAGAGCTAGTTTTGTTCTGTTCTTTGATGTTTCCCGTAGGCCTATCAGAAAGTTGTTTTTTATAAGTGTTTTTAAATGATTAAAATGTTATGTATTCTAGAGTTATCAGAAACCTCTCTATAGACTATTCAAGAGGTAGGACTATTTCAGTTCTGTTCTTTAATTTTTCATGTAGGCCTATCAGGTAAAGACGTTAGATTCATCTCCACATCCATTGAAAATATAGTCTCAAGTCTAGAATTTCAAGATGTAAATTAACAAATAAAGAAAGTTTACAGACAAATAATCATTGATATGAAATGGTACAATGCAAGTCGAAACAGATAATCAGCAACACTGATGTATTCATGAATTTTTAGCCGAGAAGGTGGCAGAATTCGGTCAGTCATCCACTGGAAAATCTATTGAGTTATCGTGCATATAGTTATTGAGGTATCGTAAATGTAGTTAGCGAGTTATCGTACATGCAGTTACTCTATTTACAAATGAAGCAATTTTGTAGCTTTATAGCTTTCTACTTTTCCAACTAGGGTTGTAGCTTAGCAAGTAATAATAATAATAATAATAATAATAATAATAATAATAATAATAATAATAATAATAATAATAACAACAATGATAGTGATAATGATAATAATATTGATAAAACCAGGTACTGCAAACTGTATCAAATCGCTCGGCCTGGGTGTCCCCGATAATTCATGTGGTCGCACCAAGGAGGTTAACTTACCTTGATTTCACCCGGACATACGAACATGACGTCACTTTGGCCTTTGTTATGGTGAAACCGGTCATCAAACCCAACTGGCAGAGCCTTTATTATCCGCTGACCAACGAAGTATGGCTTCTCATCTTAGGAACAGTTTTAGTAGTGTCTCTCAGTCTATTTGTGGTACGTCTTGGATTCAATTTCTCCTCATTGATTTTTTTCTAATATATCTAACTCGAAAGGTGACTATGAGATATCATTATAAACTTATAAATATATTAAAGCATAAAACTACATAATATTGATTATATATGTGTACAATTGGACACAGGATTTTCTGGCACAGCTCGGGCTACTCAATTCCTGATGAGACTTTCACTGTCTCTAACTGCCTCTGTCCAACATGGTTAGTACGAACTACTCATTCCCTGAAGACCTTTAATGTTTCTAACTGCCTCTGTCCAACATGGTTAGTACGAACTACTCATTCCCTGAAGACCTTTAATGTTTCTAACTGCCTCTGTCCAACATGGTTAGTACGAACTACTCATTCCCTGAAGACCTTTAATGTTTCTAACTGCCTCTGTCCAACATGGTTAGTACGAACTACTCAATCCCCGAAGACTTTCAATGCCCCTAACTGTCTCTGTCCAACATGGTTAGTACGAACTACTCAATCCCTGAAGACTTTCAATGCCCCTAACTACCTCTGTCACACATGATTAGCACAAGCTACCCAATCCCTGAACACTTTCAATGTCTATAATTGCCTCTGTCCAACATGGTTAGTACGAGATACCCAATCCCTGAAGACTTTCAATGCCCCTAACTGCCACTGTTCAACCTGATTAGTACGAGCTACTCAATCCCTGAAGACTTTCAATGCCCCTAACTACCTCTGTCCAACATGGTTACTACGAGCTATTCAATCCCTGAAACCTTTCAATGTCTCTAACTGCCTCTGTCCAACACGTTTAGCATGAACCACTCATTACCTGAAGACTTACAATGTTTCTAATTGCCTCTGTCAACATGGTTAGTACGAATTAATCAATCCCTGAAGACTTTCAATGTCCCTCACTGCCTTTGTCCAACATGGTTAGTACGAGCTACTCAATCCCTGAAGACTTTTAATGCCCATAACTGCCTCTATCCAACATTGTTAGTGCTAGTTACTCAATCCCTGAAGAATTTGAATGTCTCTAACTACCTCTGTCCAACATGGTTAGTACGAACTACTCAATCCCTGAAGCCTTTCAATTCCCCTAACTGCCTCTGTCCAATAGGGTTAGTAAGAGCTACCCAATCACTGAAGACTTTCAATGCCCCTAACTGCCTCTGTCCAACATGATTAGTAGGAGCTACTTAATCCCTGAAGACTTTCAATGCCCCTAAGTGCCTCTGCCCAACAGGGCTAGTACGAACTACTTATTCCCTGAAGACTTACAATGTTTCTAACTGCCTCTGTCCAACATGGTTAGTATGAGCTACTCAGTCGCTGGAGAATTTCTTTGCCCCTAACGGCCTCTGTCCAACATGGTTAGTACAAGCTACTCAATCCCTGAAGACTTTCAATGTCTCTAACTGCCTCTGTCCAACATGGTAGTATGAGCTACTCAATCCCCGATGACTTTCAATGTCTCTAACTGCCTCTGTCCAACATGGTTAGTTCGAGCTAATCAATCTTTGAAAACTTTCAATGTCTCTAACTGCCTCTGTCCAACATAGTTAGTACGAGCTACTCAATCCCTGAAGACTTTCAATGAGTCTAACTGTCTCTCTCCAACATGGTTAGGACGAGCTACTCAATCCCTGAAGACTTTCAATGTCTCTAACTGCCTCTGTCCAACATGGTAGTATGAGCTACTCAATCCCCGAAGACTTTCAATGTCTCTAACTGCCTCTGTCAAACATGGTAGTATGAGCTACTCAATCCCCGAAGACTTTCAATGTCTCTAAATGCCTCTGTCAAACATGGTAGTATGAGCTACTCAATCCCCGAAGACTTTCAATGTCTCTAACTGCCTCTGTCAAACATGGTAGTATGAGGTACTCAATCCCCGAAGACTTTCAATGTCTCTAACTGCCTCTGTCAAACATGGTAGTATGAGGTACTCAATCCCCGAAGACCTTCAATGTCTCTAACTGTCTCTGTCAAACATGGTTAGTAAGAGCTACTCAATCCATTAAGACTTTCAGTGCCCCTAACTGTCTGTGTCCAACATGGTCAGTACGAGCTACTCAATCACCAAAGACTTTCAGTGTCTCCAACTGCCTCTGTCCAACATGGTAGTATGAGCTACTCAATCCCCGAAGACTTTCAATGTCTCCAACTGCCTCTGTCCAACACGATTAGTATGAGCTACTCAATCCCTGAAGAATTTCTTTGCCCCTAACTGCCTCTGTCCAACATGGTTAGTACGAGCTAATCAATCCTTGAAGACTTTCAATGTCTCTAACTGCCTCTGTCCAACATGGTTAGTACGAGCTACTCAATCCCTGAATACTTTCAATGTGTCTAGCTGTCTCTCTCCAACATGGTTAGGACGAGCTACTCAATCCCTGAAGACTTTCAATGTCTCTAACTGCCTCTGTCCAACATGGTAGTATGAGCTACTCAATCCCCGAAGACTTTCAATGTCTCTATCTGCCTCTGTCAAACATGGTAGTATGAGCTACTCAATCCCCGAAGACTTTCAATGCCCCTAACCGTCTCTGTCCAACATGGTAGTATGAGCTACTCAATCCCCGAAGACTTTCAATGTCTCTATCTGCCTCTGTCAAACATGGTAGTATGAGCTACTCAATCCCCGAAGACTTTCAATGCCCCTAACCGTCTCTGTCCAACATGGTTAGTACGACATACCCAATCCCTGAAGACTTTCAATGCCCCTAACTGTCTCTGTCCAATAAGGTTAGTACGAGCTACTCAATCCCTGAAGACTTTTAATGTCTCCAACTGCCTCTATCCAACATGGTTAGTAAGAGCTACTCAGTCCCTGAAGACTTTTAATGTCTCCAACTGTCTCTGTCCAACATAGTTAGTAAGAGCTACTCATTCCCTGAAGACTTTTAATACCCCTAACTGTCTCTGTCAAGCATCGTTATTACCAGCTACTCAATCCCTGAAGACTTTCAATGCCCCTCACTGCCTCTGTCCAACAGTGATAGTACGAGCTACTCAATCCCTGAAGACTTTCACTGCCCTTAACTGCCTCTGTCCAACACGGTTAGTACGAACTACTCAATCCCAGAGGAGACTTTTACTTTCTCTAACTGGAATTTTGTACAGGTACTCAAAATCTGTCAGAGTTATTCGAAGAGCAAAGAAACAAGCCTTGTACGTATCGCAATGTGTGTGTTCGGGACGCTTCTATCGCAAGCACTGGACATAAGGGTTGGCGCAGTCTCTACAGGAGTTTCGTCGAGGTTGCTGATCATCTCGTGGCTGGTGAGCGCATTCGTCATCGGGACGATCTATAAGGGAAATCTGATCGCTTCCATACTAGCTCCCAGGTACCCTCCAAGACCAGAGACTATCGAGCAGTTGGTGAAAGTTGTTGACAGGTGGGTCCTTTTAGCTTTTTAATCTCGTGATTAAACTCTTCAAGTATATAAAATCGTAAAACTATCGTTAATTTTGTTATTGTTTATATGTAAGAAGAATAGCTTATATTTTTATTGGATGTAATTGCTTTTAAATGTAAAAAATCTTAAAATTATCATTAATCTTATTGTTTATGTTTGAAGAATAATTCATAGATTTATTGGATGTAAATACTTTTAAATATAAGAAAATCTTAAAATATCATTAATTTTGTTATTGCTTATATTATTCATTATGTTATTGTTTATATGTTTGGAAAAATATCTTTCATATTTAGTCGTTCCAATACAATAAAAAAAATTTTCCCATGATCACAATTAATGCCTTTCTTTAGAGTTAGCAAGGTCAATTTTACGGGCTATTAACGCAAGAGCTGCTGTCCTCCTTAATAATAATAATAATAATAATGATAATAATAATAATAATAATAATAATAATAATAATAATAATCCCCAGGGTGACGATGCCGTCTTTTGAACCCATAATATATAGTATTCTGGGGGAGTCTTCAGCAGAGGCCAGAAGGGCCTTGGGGAACATGATAGAATTAGGCTACGAGACTAAAGATGGACTCGAACTGACGATGAAATACAGGTTAGATGGAGAGAGATTGTTGAGAATAAAGGTCATTTTAATGCAACAAAAATGTATGATGAAGTCATAGAGATTTGATGTGATTTTAATGAAAAAAAAAATATGATGAAGAGAGTTAAGATTTAATGTCATTTTAATGAAAAAAAAATATATGATGAAGAGAGTTAAGATTTAATGTCATTTTAATGAAAAAAAAAATGTATGATGAAGGTAATTTAGATTTGATGTGATTTTAATGAAACAAATATGTATGATGATGAAAATTGAGATTTGATGTGATTTTAATGAAACCAAAATGTATGATGAAGACAATTAAGATTCAACGTGATTTTTAGACAAAAGCATGATTTAAATGAAAGGGGTTGACAGATGTGAGCGTTGTTTTGTTAGCGAAAGTTTGAATAAAAAAATAATCTAATTCCGATGTGATTAAAAAATATGATGAAGATAATTGAGATTTAATGCTCGACTTCGGATGTAAACAAAAAAGATGGCAGCTGCAAATATGACGTGGATTTTGCTTGGCAATCTTTGGTCTAACAAGCCTCAAGAGATAATAAATATCTGCTTTGTTTATCCGAGAATACATATTACTGTAACATTTCTAACATTTCTGGGCGCCCTGATGATGATGTCAGCTGATCGGTTTTGTTTACACCTTTTTCCTATTTGCTCCTCAAACCGCAGGTATCGGCTGGAGGTTGACGAAAACCTAGAGCAAGAAGTGTCTAGTGTGATTCCTAAAATATATGTAATTTAGAGTGATGAAATTTACTAAATTCAATATCCTGTAACTTTTTTTTTTTTTTATAAATCCCTGACTTGTTTTGTCAAGATACCCTCACGTGGATTCCTTGCGGTACCTTCAACACCAACTGGCTCTTCATTACACCGAGGCAGACGGTACTTCACCATTCTACATAGGCCGTGAGGGATTGACGTCTAACCCACATGGATGGCCACTGGCACCTGACGCTCCGTTCAAGGAATTGTTTGATCACGTCATCTCGGTACTTATAGAGGTACTTTATTTTTTTCCTCAACGTTATCCGTACATTAAGGGGTCGGTTGCCTAATGCACTCTCTTCAATGCCTTCTATCAAAGGCATCCTCTTCCAACAAACTTCTTCTCTACTGCCTCTCTTCTTACCTACTGTAATCCTAATATTAAGGAGTCGGTTGCCTGGTGCACCCTTTCTAATACCTTCTATCGAAGGCATCCTCTTCCAACAAACTACATCTCTACTGCCTCTCTTCTTTACTACCGTTATCCGTACATTAAGGGGTCGGTTGCCTGATGCACCCTTTCCAATGCCTTCAATCAAAGGCATCCTCTTTCAACAAACCTCTTCTCTCCATGTCATCCTTCACCTCATCTCACCCCCTAACAGGTTCCTCCAAAGCCCTCCTCACTCCCTCCCCACCATCCACCCTCAACACGAGCCCACACCATATCTTTCGTAACACCCTCATCATCTCTGCAATATTTTCTAAGCCCGGCATTCTTCTTATTACATCCTTTTCCAATTTTTCAAGCTGTGATAGAGGCACGGGGTGGGCTAAAGTAGAATAGGGTGGACTTGGTGGGATTTGTGCATGCTCTTTTCTAAATTTTGTAAAGAGAAACTATGTGACTCTGAAACTTATAAAAATATGAATAATTATTATGTGAAATTATGCAACAAGGCCAATTTTGGAGTTAGGTGAGCTATTATTAGTAATATTCTCTTAATAAACGAGATTAGATCTCATTAGTTGGGTGATTTCCCCATAAAAAGGGTCCTATGATAGGATATCTCGTCTCGGAGGAAGGTAGGATCTCATTACAACCACAGGTGGAATTGGATGTGATGTTATTCTCATTGGATAAAAATTCAACTTAACATGGATTCTATAATTATCCCTTTTAAACCTGATGCTCTAGGAAGAATACAGATCCTTTTTTTAATAGGATTTAATCCCCTGGTGAATAGCGAAAGCCTACATTTATACTGATTCTTTATTATTATTATTATTATTATTATTATTATTATTATTATTATTATTATTATTATTATTATCATTTATAGTAGTAGTAGTAGTAATAGTAGTAGTAGTAGTAGTAGTAGCTAAGCTAAAACCCTCGTTGGAAAAGCAAGATGCTATAAGCCCAAGGGCTCCAATAGAAGAAGACAGCCCAGTGAGGAAAAGAGATAAAGATTAACCCTAGTTTTAAAAGGGAGATGCTTTAAGCCCAAGGGCTTCAATAGAAGAAGACAGCCCAGTGAGGAAAAGAGATACAGAACAACCCTCATTGGAAAAGCAAGATGCTATAAGCCTAAGGGCTCCAACAAGAAAAAATAGCCCAGTGAGGGAAGGAGATAAAGAACAACCCTATTTGGAAAAGCAAGATGCTATAAGCACAAGGGCTCCAATATGGAAAAATAGCCCAATGGTGAAAGGAAATTAAGAACAACCCTAGTTGGAAAAGCAAGATGGTATGAGCCCAAGGGCTCCAACAGGAATAAAACAACCCAGTGAGGAAAGGAAATTAAGAACAACCTTAATCGGAAAAGCAAGATGGTATGAGCCTAAGGGCTCCAACAGGAAAAAACCGCCCAGTGAGAAAAGGAAATAAAGAACAACCGTAGTTGGTAAAGCAAGATGCTTTAAGCTCAAGGGCTCCAACAGGAAAACAGCCTAGTGAATAAAGAAAACAACGAACAACTATAGTTGGAAAAGCAAGGGCTCCAATAGGAAAAAACAGGCCATTGAGGAAAGGAGATAAAGAATAACCCTAGTTGGAAAAGCAAGATGATATAAACCCAAGGGCTCTAATAGGGAAAAATAACTCAGTGAGGAAAGGAATAAAGAACAACCCAGGTTGGAAAAGCAAGATGCTTAACGCCTAAGGGCTCCATTAGGGAAAAACAGCTCAGTGAGGAAAGGAATTAAGGAAATGAATAAACGATATGAGAAAAAATTAACAATAAAGTATTTTAAGAACAGTAACATCAAAACAGGTACGTTGTCAACATGGAGGTTTTGTTAATAAGATATTAACGAAGGAATTCCTTTAATGAGGTCTAATTCGTGCAGAATAAGTATGTTATCAACATGGAGGCTTAAAGGCCGTTCATGAATGGTAGAGACAAAGGATAACAACAACAACAAAGGCAGTCGTTTCTAGTCCACTGTAGGATAAAGGCCCCAGACATGTCTTTATTTATGTCTGTGGTTTGGCCAGTTTTCATCACCACGCTAGCCACTGGTGATGATGGGAGACTTTTGTATGATTGCTCATAGCAAACCAACCTAGTATGAGTGACCCAGACTAATATAGCTTTGCTGATCATGACGATACACAATCCCTTTCACTACGTTAAGTTATCCCCATTCAGTAGCCCTGAACAGCGCTCCGCTCTCATTTTAATTATGATTCTTATAATATTTACTTATTAATAATTATGCAAGGTCACTCTCAGTTTTATCACTTTCTTTTTATTTAATTCT
>NW_027171662.1:277500-287500 GCF_036898095.1 Palaemon carinicauda
GAGTGTTCTATAATATCTCATCCTCTTCACTAACAAGCTAGTGGAAGGATTGACTTTAAACAGCGAGTAACTGAAATGTTCGCTGCGATCCCCGTAGAGTGATTTCAGTGTTCGCGATTTTTCAAGACTTTACTTAGTCTTGATTTTAGTTTTCTTTTAATTCATCATTTGACGACACCTGCAGTACACATCGTTCGACAGCTGAAGACCACCATCGCGGTCTGCAATGGCAGACAGGGGTTCATCCCCTATCCCCACCTCCTCCCCTCGAACAAGAGTGGAGAAGGGAAGGATAAAAAAACCCAGAGGCCTGACTTTGAGGAGCCATGCTAAGCGCCCTCAACCACCTGCAACGGAACCAGTCCCTGGAACTTCGAGGGACCACCCAGTGCAGACCCCGGACCACCTACCAGCAACCCAAAAAGTAGCTGAGACTGAGAGTATCCCCTCTCAAGACCCACCTACACAAACAGCAGCAACTGGAGACTCCAAGTTTAGGCTTACTCCAGGACCCAGCATAACATCCTATGCTGCCATAGTTGCCATGGAAGCCAGCAATCCTCGACTTAACATGACCATACGTCCCAACAGCAGGGGACAACTGGTCATAACAGCAAAAGATGAGCAGACGAAGACCTACTTAGAGCAACAGGAAAATGTCCTTAAACTGGACATCAACGAGAGACCTACCACCATCATCGTTGTCTACGACCTCGACCTTCCACTTGAACCAGTGCTCCAACATCCTTCTATCATCACTGTCAAGAGATGTGAGGGAAAGGCCGGAGGCAGAACCCACAAATTGGAGGCAGTCCACAAGGGAGCTCGCCCTCCTCACCTATCCTTCGGCCTTTGGGGCACCTTCCGCAACGAAGAGTACTTCAAGGAGCCACTTAGATGCTTCCGGTGTCAAAAGTTTGGACACCATAAATCCCGCTGCACAGGTCCGGAGATCTGTGGGGTCTGCAGCAGCAGACAGCACCCCACCGCCTACTGTATTGCCAGGCACAAAGCAGGGCATAAAACCATCGCCCGCTGCCCTAACTGTGGAGGATCCCATCATGCTTGGCATGATAGATGCCCCCATAGACTTCAAAGAATAGCAGACCGCCAAGGAGCGGACTGCCACTGCAACCTCCATCCACGTCAACAGCGTCGAACGCAGCCACCTCCAACTAAAAAAAACCCCACACCTTCCAACCACACCTCCCAACAAAATCCTAACTCTTCCAGACATGTCATTCCTGAACCTTCCTCTCCACCAACTCCCCCTCCAGCACCTAAACCTCAACGACCACCTAAACCTCCTTCCAAAGAAAAAAGATCCCCAACCCATACTCCCCGCACTCCCTCACCTTTAAAACTTACCTCTCCAACCAATTCTCCTAACGTTACCCAGCCAAAACAACCAGAACCCAACCCATCCTCCTCTGCACCTACCACTCACACACCTAACATTTCCCACTCCCTAAAGGAATTTCCTAACCTACCTTCCACCTCCACAAGCAAATCTAGCGCCTCACGCCCCTCCAAACAACCTTTCAATAGAGACATCAGTGAGTACGACCTCTCTGCATGTCCCATGGGTGCTCTGCTGACAGCCATCAGCAACATCCTCCGAAACTTCTTGCGATCCCGCAAAATCAAATTCACACAGGAGTCATTGGATGACTTCGTGTTCGACAACGCCACCCAGGAACTAGAAGCTCATTTCCCTTCATAGTTCCCAATGCAAATGGACCTCATACAACCACTTGCAACAACCACAATACGCAGGTAAAAGTGCTCCAATGGAATATTTGTGGACTTCGAAACAAGTTTGCATTTCTTCAATCTCAAACTTCAGTGCAAAACCCTGACATTATCATACTGCAAGAAACTCTGCTTAATGAGAACATACCATTCTCGTTCTCAGGATACAAAGTATACACAACGTATCAATCACCAACGACAAGAGGACTGACTACCCTCATTAAAAGCAGTATCCCCTCCAAACTACTACCAAGCATAGACTGTGGGACCAAGGCAGAGACGCTAAGTATCCAGATCTCTCTCCTAACCACAATGCTAACAGTCCACAACATATATAAATCCCTAGCAAAAAATATCGATGCCGAGGCACTCTTTAAAGAAGCCTCCAACGAAGACTCAATTATTGCAGGCGACTATAATGCTCATCATCAGTTCCTGAACTCCATATCAGAAACAAATCAAACTGGCAGACAATTGCATGCCCTACTGCAAGAATATCCTGATGTAGCACTGTTACAGAAGCCACCCATCTAAAAGGAGGTCGTCTAGATCTTACCTACTTATCCAGTGCTATACAAAGAGGAGCTAAATGGCAACTACATCCTGTACTAACCAGCGATCACTTTGCCATAGAAGTAACACTCGAATTGCAGAAATACCCACCTCCTACTCCACCCCCAAAAAGGTGGAACCCGGAGTTTGCTGACTGGGAAAAATTCAAAACAGCCATGACAGAGTGGGCTTTGGAATATATCAAACACCCGCATAATGATATCTCCACCCTATCTACCGACTTCAGCAAACAACAAGAGGTAGCAGCCAGTGTATCCATGCCACAAAAAAAGTACTCTGAGAAGAAACATGCTGATGCCTGGTACTACAACAGCCGCATCAAAGAAATGAATGCTAGAATAAACAGGACCAGGAAACTTCTCAGAAGACACAGAACAGATGAACTACATAATCTACTTGTAGAAATCATCAAGCATTCTGTACAAGTATCAATGGAAGTAAAACTAGACAAATGGTACTCATGGTGCAACGAGGTCAACTTCAGCACATCCCTAGCCAAAATATGGGGCTGGTTTAACCAAGTCTCTGGAAAATATAATACTCCCAGAGTTACACACCCAAACCCATCAGCTGAAGCCAAGAGGATTGCTAACAACTTTGCGGACAGAGCAAAAAGCATCAATCTATCTCTGCCAACCATCAACAGGCAGAGAACTCTGCTCCCTATCAGGAACAACATCATAGAAGCCTCCTGCAACATGGTAGATGACACTGATCACCCCTATACCATGGAAGAACTAAATATGGCCCTATCAAAAGGCAGGAAGGACACTGCTACTGGAGCCGATCTTATCACATATAGCATGCTGAGGAACATGGGAAACCATGCCAAATTAGTCTACCTGCATCTAATAAATAGGACACATACGGTAAGACTACGTCCAACCACATGGAACCAGCAGGACACTAAACCTATTCCAAAACCTAAGGAGCCAAATACCTACAGACCTATAGCTTTGATAAGCTGCATAGAGAAAGTAGCTGAGAGAATGGTACTGAACAGACTGCAGTGGAAAATAGGCCAACTACATCATCGCCTATATGCCTACAGAAATGGCATAGGCACTCAAAAATGCATCACAGATGTCCTCTCAACAATCAACGACAAAAAAGCTTTTGTCATATTCCTTGTTCTCGAGAAAGCCTTTGAGCTAGCTAGCTCACCAGCTATACTCTTTACACTTGTTGAAAAAAGAGTGAAAGGACACCTAGTGGCCTGGACTCGAAACTATACAAAAAATCGAGAGGCCAGAGTCACTTTCCAGGGAAAAACCACTGAGTTCATCCCCCTAGAAAACGGAACACCACAAGGAGGCATACTCAGCCCCTACCTGTTCAATCTACTGATGGAGAACTTAGCCACTCTAAAACTCCCAAAAGGAGTGGAGATATTCATATATGCAGATGACATATGCATAGTATGCCCAAACAAAGCTCATGCCAGAAATATCACTCAAAAAGCTCTGGACATGATCCAAGCCAAATGCAATGATCTTGGTCTGAAGATCAATACCAACAAAACCAAAGCAATGGCTATAAAACGCTCGCAAAACCCTCAAAACTTCAAACTGAGAGGTGAGGACATCGAATGGGTGAGTCAATTCATGTACCTCGGGGTAATCATTAGCAAAACCCTGTCAGCAGCTAATGAAGTAACCTACCTCAGAGAGAAGACAAAAATCCGTCTATCAGCCATGAAACGAATGACCTCCCTCAGACAAGGAGTATCTAATAACCTCCTAAGGCTGTTTTACCTACAAGCAATTCGATCCCACATTGATTATGCAGCACCCACACTTACTGCATTGACCGACACTCAAAAAGCATCATTAGAAGTAGTCCAAAGCAATGCCATGAGACTCATCAGTGGCTCTCCAATGTGGACAAGACTCTGCTTACTCAGAGCAAAAACTAACCTAATCTCCCTGTCAGCCAGAATTGACATAAGGAATAGCAGCATTATATTCAAGTCAATCATCGCAGACAGAAAAAGCCCACTCAATGACAAAATAAAAAGGCTTCTACCTCTTGCTGAAGAACTAGATCCGCCCAGCTCCCATGCAAAGAAACTACTGGATACACTCAGAAGAATGCAGATGCAAAACGAGGCTCACAAAATCAAGGGACAACAAATGTATGAGGGCTACATCCCTCCTGCTCCCTGGGCATGTGATCCCATCAAATACAACTTCACTATCCTACCAGCAGCAAGCAAGGCTCTTTGCACGCAAGAGCAACTCAATGCAGCTGCAATAAATGCAATCAGGAACACTCCTGCGCCTCATACCTACTACACAGATGGATCCGTTGACCGTGCAATCCCTGCAGCCGCGGCTGCAGTTATCTCTACATCAGGATATAAAGCAAATTGGAAACTTTCCAACCATGCCTCCACATTGCAAACTGAACTAGTGGCCATTGCAAAAGCACTAGAACACTCTGCCAATCAACAAAACGGGAACACAACGATCCATACAGACTCCAGAAGAGCCACCATGGCCCTCAGCAACAAGGAACCTACTGAGAATGTTCACCTTATCACTGCAATTAAATTCTTAGCCCTGCTCCACCAAAGAAACAACAGGCAAGTCACCTTGAATTGGATACCAAGTCATACAGGAATCTCTGGCAACGACGAGGCCGACCACCTAGCCAAATCGGCCTTAATGTGCCAAACTATCAGCATCACTCTGCAACAGTCATTAAAAACCATTCAAAATAAAATGGCTACCTACTGCAACATTCAAAAGACTAGTGAAGTTAGAAGAGCCTTTCTTGATGGCTCAAGATCTGCTAAGTGGTACATTGAAGCTACAAACATACTACCACACCCAATTGCAAGACAAACACTTCGCCAGGACGTAGTAATTATTTGCAGACTGCGACTGGGATATCTATGCAACTGGCAGATCATCTTAGATAACGGCCAAGACCCTGCAGCACAGCACAGACCAATCAGACCATGCAAGTACTGTAATCAGGACACAGAAGAACCTTTACAGCACTATCTACAGCAATGTCAGGAAACAAGCATACTTCGGCAGGATCGTAATCCCAATACTCCTGCAACAGCAACAGAAATTGTCAAGTACATTATTGACAATCACAATACCCTCTCAGCATTTCTCCGCAGCTACCCTCCACCAAGATAACGTTGCAACAACGCCAACCAGCAATCTAAGTGGCAATTGAAGAGAAACCTTCTTATTCCCCCTGCAATCTCTATGTTGGGAGCGGAATAATTGTTGGCGGCTGGGGGCAACAACTCGTACTCCTTATAAGGAGACAGTTTTGTCTTCCCATCCTGTATTCTGCTTGGAGATGGGGTCGGAGTCATCGGCGCCCTTTTTGACTTCCAACATGTCTTTCTCTCATCTCAGCCAATCTCCCTTGCTGGTATCAGAACGGGTTCTGGCGGCTGAGGGCAATAACTCATACTCCTTATAAGGAGATAGTTTAGCCTTCCCGTCCTTTCTTCAACGTTGAAGATGGGAACAGGGTCGTCGGCGGTCTTTCTGGTATCCAGCATCTTTTTCACCTTCAATATTTCTTTTCCCATTTCAGGCATCCCTCCCAACCACCTTTGAAAGTTTCAATAAATCAAATCATAAGTAACCTTTATTTTTACTTTTTTTTTTTTTAATATCCACAGGTACAGGAATTTTTTTATTTCATCCTATCTCTACTACTAAAACTGCTACACTTCCCTCCTTTCAGCTCTCTCCTACTCAGCTGAAACCTCACACTATCCCTCTATCTCACACTTGCTGTAAGCTTAAACCACTATGAAGTTTTTCACTTCACCTATATCAATTTCTCTAACTACAAACTTTCAACTCCTTCCCGATCTCTCCTACTTATCGGGACTTGCTACTAAAACTCTTTCTCTCTAACTCAGACTGGAGCCAGTGGGCTCATAGGACGATATTCCACAGTCAATCACTCCTTTCTCAAACATCCCATCACCACCTAAAACCTATCCCAATATCCTAAAATAAATGTTGCAGAATATCCCCCACTCAACTATCTATCCCAATATATCCTATCCTAAACTCCTACGGGCTGCAAGATTGCAAAAGCCCGTGTCTGGCCAAAAGGGCCAGGCAATCTCTACAAACAACAAACATAATAAACTCACTCAGTTACTTTCAACCTGTCTTTGAGTCACAACCTTCTCTCGGTCCGTCACACTATAATCATTGGAGCGTCTGCATCCTTCCGTTTAACTATCAACCCACAATAATTCTTTCTTGACTGGTCGAATTGCAGTTAGTCTGTCCATTTCTTCCAACTTGATTCGTATCAGAAACACAATCTCTTTATCAACAGCTTATATATAGTGAATTTTTACCACTTTGGCGTGTGTATGTGTGAGTGTTTTAGAGAGAGAGAGAGAGAGAGAGAGAGAGAGAGAGAGAGAGAGAGAGAGAGAGAGAGAGAGAGAGAAAAGATTATTTCAATCTTCCACTTCTCTTTTACTACTTTGTTTTTGTAGTAACTATTGAACGGAATATGTTTATTATTTAGTTTTACTTTTATTAAGTTTAAAGGTTTTCGTGAAATTCAACTTTTTATCATGAAACCTTTTTAATTTCTTCATATCAGACATTCCAAAGAAAAGCCTGGTTTTTGTTTCTTTGAAATTTTGTTTGAAACATGTTTCATTTAGAACCCATAAACTTATTAAATAACTATAGAATTATGGGGTTTAAATGTCACGTAGATTACAAGTGATATTGAAAAAAAAATCGTAGCAATAAAATTACATAATCCCATATGAATTAACACTTTCAATAGCAAGGGCTTTGCCCCGTAAACTGAACACAACGAAAGCTAACCGATAAAACAACCATATCAGAGTGTTCTAAGAATTGATCTTAATCCCTTGGAAACTCAGTCACTAGACAACTGTTCCAACACATGGGTTAATCTCCCTAAAAATGTCATATCGAAATAAATTCAACAAAGTAAACAAAAGCACTTAATGTAGCAACAGAAATATATACCCCAAAAGACCACGAATAAACTTTAAAAACCGAATGATGCTGATATTTCAATCTGACGTTAATACATACATAAACAATGACCCAGGACTTGTGTATTGGTCCCGTATGCAAAATGGTGTTGCAGGGATTTCTCAACTGAACTTGGTAGGACGATAGGATGGTAGGACTGAGGGTGGTGGGGTAACTTCCAGGATTCGTTTCAGGAACATGCTGGTAGTCGTCTTCAGTTGGCAAGATGTGCATTCATATAAAGGTGTTTATACTGTGTGCAACAGGGAGTTTCAATGGTCTATTATGCTGACTCTCATAAAGTAGGTTTAAGGTAACTTGTTTACTTCTTGCTTAGGAGTTGTCACTAATCTCACTGGTATAAAGAGCTTTTGGTGTTTCTGCATGGACTGACTTTAGATGACTGTTCTAATTATCAGTGATTATACTGAAGGTAGGATAATGTATAGTAGTCTGGATTCATATATATATATATATATATATATATAGAGAGAGAGAGAGAGAGAGAGAGAGAGAGAGAGAGAGAGAGAGAGAGAGAGAGAGAGAGAGAGAGAGAGAGAGAGACATAGGAAAAGGATTATGTATATTACGTAGGTAGGTGAAGAAAGAACGTGTTATAATTGTATGCAGGTTCAAGGAATGGAATTATTGAAGACCAGATAATCTATCATTAATGTATGGTAGTCAGTCGTTTCTTTCCATTAAAAGTATATATCACCAAAATAAGAAATATTTCTGTTTGTATGCCGTAACCGATGGGGAATATCTATTTATGCTTTATCTTCTAAATAAGAGTTTGTTCAAACAAATGAATTATTATTTTGGTCATGTATGTCATATTGAAAATAATTGGGAACAAACCCGTTTTTGGGCCTACGCGGAGGACAGTCGTTTCCCAGTAGCGGGTTGAATTCCGGTCAAAGGCAAAAAAGGTTTAGTCGAGGCCGGACCCACTTAAAGATGGGTCCTGGTCGAGGCAAGGGTCATTTCACGTGTATGCACCAAGGACAGATTAACACCTGAGATATAAACTTGGAGAACTGTAAAATTTATCTGTCACGTTTAAGAAGAAACGTTTAGTTTTATTGTTATTAGAAGCTAGGAAATTAGCAGTGCATACATTATTAGCAAAATATCATAAGCCAATTATATTTGTGTTGTATATCTTTTGTTGGCTTCCTATACCATACAACGGGAGTGGGAATACGTAAGTTGATTTTCGGGTGATATGGGAAAAGTTTAGATTTTCTGGTTTTAGTTTCTCTCTCTAATCTCTTATTCCCGGATTTCTAAGTATATTTAAAGCTGGTCATTTGCCAATTGAATTGTTTATGCTTTGAATAACTTTCAATAAGAATCACGGATGAGAGTAGTTGTGAGTGGTCTGGTTAGTATGCTAATTAGCTCCTTTTGATGTCAAAATTTGTTAATAAAAATCTTTGGAATTTGAAATTTGAATGCTTTAAGGAAACTAATTCATTATTTCTCCATCAGGATTTATTTTTCCATCCCTTCCCTTTCTCTCTTAATTCTAGCAAATATGGTCTAAAGGAAAAAAAATAATTTCCGTATGCTTCTCTTAAGGGAATTGAAAAAGATGATAATTATCTTTATCTCTGTTACTCTCACCAATGATTTGGATGAAGATATTGAGATACATAGATATTGGCCATGGATAGAATCAGGACGATGGGGCTTATTTTGATGAAATCTGTTTGACTGCTGGACAGCGGTGGTTAGGAAGAACACCTTTTGTAGGGATTATGGCTGTCCGGATTCTGGGTATACTTAGGGTCTTGTAGCTGTCAGGTTTACAGCTTTTAGGTTTCTGTCCGGCTCCCATTTATATATATATATATATATATATATATATATATATATATATATATATATATATATATATATATATATACATATATATATATATATATATATATATATATATATATATATATATATATATTGTGAGTGAGAGCTGTTGGGTTGTGTAACTGAGAGGCAAGATGACTGGAACAATCTTTATTTCAACAGACAGTGAGTTTATATATAATAGGTTCCGGACAAAAATATCACACAAAGTCAAACAAAATAATTCATGAAAAGGCAGCCTTAACAAGGTCTGTTAACAGTGAAGTGTATAAGAAGATATATAATAAAAAAGAAAAGTTACAGTGTACGAGTGTGTTTGAAACACATGCGATACATCGTTTCCCCTCTAAAATAATACATAAATGGGAAGTGGGGAACCCTGCTCTTGAGAGGTGTACTGTAATAGGGTCATCTTGCGGGAGATACGCAGGTTTTAGGCAATCAATGGAGACCCAGTCATTTTTGCCACGAATGTTAAGATAGCCTTTGGATTGTGACGGATCACGAGGAAAGGTCCTGTGTAAGAGGATTTAGCGGTGACTTGCTTGTGTTCTTGCGCAGGAAAATGTGTGTTGCAGAGTTCAAATCTGTCAGAATGTGCTTAGCTGTGGGCTTGTGAGAAAATTTTCCCCCAATGTGACATAGGCACTTGAGATTGTCAGAGGAGGTTTCAGTAGTAAGTGGCTGTAGAAGTCGTTGGTTGGGGCGCGAGCGAGTGGTGGGTGATGGGTGGCTTTGTCGCCGCTCCGGCTCATCACGGGTAGGCGTGTATATCCTACGGCACTCACGTC
>NW_027171662.1:292500-297500 GCF_036898095.1 Palaemon carinicauda
AAATGAGAAAATTCGTATTAAGAAAGGAGGTAGTCAGGGAGCCTCACTCTCTCCTAAATTATTCACAGCATGCTTAGAAAAAGCTTTTGAAAGTTTAAATTGGTGGAAAATGTAGGAATTAATAATAATGGGAATACCATATGTCATGGGTGGAAACAATATAATTGAAGGAATATGTTATTTAAACAGAGAAACATTTATTCCCAAAGTGTGAGCAGCGAGACTACATTCGACTACCGTAGTCTTTGGTCAAAGCTGTCATCACCTTACTGTCGTCAGCATTTTGGAAACGAACCTTGACTTAACGAAGAGTGCCTGTAGCGATAAAGGAACTGTCTTGTTTGGACCAAGAGTTCACTGCCTGAATCAGTGGAGTTGGCATATTTTCAGAAGGAGCCTCAAGGTGTATATTTTATGAAAAGTGTCATCACGAGTGGACACATGACGCGCTTTTGTTATGACTTAACACGATGTCCAGTGTGTATCACAATTTTTTTCTAGAAGCTTCCATGGCGTGATCAAAGGGGTCATTTTTGACGAAATCAATCATGATGTAGACTTGCCAAAAATGCCTTGTATGGAAATATCGACTGCCCATTGTAATTGGCTCCACCCATACATTTGTATATAACCTTAAAGAAGAGATTGTCCAGATGAGATAGGACACGACTTGGGACAAGAGGGGAACTAAATCCGAAGCAGATGGAAACCACGGCTTGACTAGATAAAAAGCAGAGAGGACCTGAAGTCTGATAGCACCAGTTTCCAACCCCCCCCCCCCCTCCGAGCGACAAACGTCTATCTCCAAAATCCTATAATTGGTAAAAAAAAAAGAAACGAATTGAAGCAGATAGCCCTCTGTGCTTGTGACGAGAAGTAGCCAACACTTCCTGCAGCCTGTCCTTAGTTCTATACTATCATGAAATTCTTAAAAAAGACTTCTGATGTCCCATCTTGATGCCACCCTTTCTGTGACGTCTTCGTATCTAAAGTTATTGTGCCAGTTTCCCCTGAACTTCATCCACCCTTCTGCGCTGTTCTCCAGCCTGAAGCCTCCATACCAGTATCCATTCAGCAGCTGCAGAAAACTATTCAACATACCTTAAGTATTTCTACCTTACTGACTGTTCCTCTTTTCTATTAACATTTTGATTGATTTGATTTGTCAGTTAAAGGAACCGAAGAAGTAACATTGATTTTCTTTATAAGTTTGTGAATAAATGTGTGGAGTTTTTTTCCTCAGTTTCTTTTTATATTTATTTCCCGTATTTTATTTGGTTGGTGTTGTAAATTTTTAGTTTAAATATTAAAAGAACCTGTAACGATTTTAAGATCCTAACAGTTGGCGACCTTGGCAGGAATTTTGACAATGTAACCAATTGAAACAAGAGAATATAGAAAGAAGTAGAATGAGTGAGATAACGAAAGATTTGATAGCTTCAGGTAAGCTTCTTGGTCTAGATGGGGATGATCTCCACGAGTTTGTTTTAATGAGAGAAAGGGAAATGTATTCGAGAGACGAAAGAGTAGCTGAAAGAGAAGAAAATGCAAGACAGCCAGAAGAAAATGTGGATTAGCGTAAACATGATTTGGAAGTCACTGTTTGAAGGCAAATTCTTCATAATAGTTCGCCTGGTAGCAGACCAGGAAGTAATACGTCAGGTGGCAGATGCGGTAGTGATTCTTCATTGAACGATGACTTTGATCATTTAATGTTCAATGAAAATGCAGAGACAGCAAATGAGAGTTATGAAAGAACATCTAGAGATTGTTAGCGAATATATATACATATATACTGTATACATATATATATATATATATATATATATATATATATATATATATATATATATACAGTACATATATATATATATATATATATATATACATACATACATATATATATATATATATATATATATATATATATATATGTATATACATACATACATATATATATATATATATATATATACACATATATATATATATATATATATATATATATATATATACAGTACATATTTATATATATATATATATATATATATATATATATATATATGTGTGTGTGTGTGTGCGTATATATATATACATGTATATATGGTTTTATATATATATATATATATATACATATATATATATATATATATATATATATATGTATGTATGTATATATATATATATATATATATATATATATATATATACATATATATATATATATATATATATATATATATATATATATATATATATGTAATAATTATATATTACATGTTTAAAACACATGACATAATAGGTCATTGTGAAAGTAGAAGCTAGTGTGAGAAGTGCTGTAGTCAGGTCATAGGAGGATGCGAATACCATATCTCAGCAATGTAACATTTTTATGAATAATAAACACAAATACGAATCGTGAGAAAGAGTTGTGTCGCCACCGGATGCAGGTGTCTTCCTATACTAATGTTTAGATTACATTATGTGTTTAAATGCTGAGATAACTGACTGTACGATATCTGTGATATCGATATTTTAGCCAGTTATTACTAAGACATCATACGGAATGGTCATCCGACCAAACCAGCTATATTCCTGTGATGGAGATGTTAACACTGTTGTTCTTAAAGAATAAACCATTTTTAAGTTAACTTACTTGACTTTACTTGAAGATATAACATACCAATTAACATACTTAATGTGTGTTAACAACAGTAGCACACTAATAAATGGTGGCAGCGGTAAAACTCTAAGAATCAGCGGTAAAACTCTAAGAATCACAGAAAAATCTTCAAGAACCAGCGAATAAAACTCTAAGAATCAGAGAAAGATCTTCAAGAACCAGCGAATAAAACTCTAAGAATCAGAGAAAGATCTTCAAGATCCAGCGAATAAAACTCTAAAAACCAGAGAAAGATCTTCAAGAAATCAACAGTAATGAATCTACAATTTTGACTAAGTATCATAGTCCATCGAAGAAATTAAACATTTAATGAATGTTATACATACAAACTGATGAACTGAATCTTCAATCAACATCCTAAGAAAACCAAGGACTGATGTTCAATGCTTACAAAACATATCCAGGAAGCACTACATTCAACGGAAATCGGACCGAAAACATTCACCCAAACATCAAGAGAGAGAGAGGAAATCGGACCGAAATCATTCACCCAAACATCAAGAGAGAGAGAGGAAATGACGACATCACACAACGCCATATAAGCTAAGTACATTTTCTTATTCATTTCGGTATTGAGCAGTGAAGTGTAGTTACCACGAGTCGATAGTCCATTATTACTGGGGTGAGTTGTTTGCTAATCTTCTATTTCCTTTCATTAAAAGAAACTGTGTTCAACTCCGAATTCTCATCTAGAATTTTTTTTCTCTCTTTGTGCTAATTACGTTTTTTTTCAGAAATTCTCGGGAAATATCTTTGTGTTACGTTTTCTTTCAGAAGTTCTCGGGAAATGTCTTTGTATTAGTATCATTGTTTTGGGGAATTTTGTTATAATCTTTATCATTTAGTGCTTATGCATTTACGCAGCGGACGTCTGTATTCATATAGATATTTTGATAGAATTGCAAGGGGTCGAAGAGATAGGAAAAGAAATACCGTAAACATGACGCCTCCTGTGAGCCTAGCCCCTGGACCGAGTAACACAACAGCAGGACCGAGTAACCCCCTCCCGATTGTGACACTTGTAAATGCAAGATCAGCAATCCTTCCTTTTCAGGGTTGGGTTAATGGGTTCTTGCCTCAGAATGTGAAGTCATGGATTTCATCCGTCGATGCCCATTTAAATGCCAAACAAATCGTAGACCCTTTTGTACAATTACAAGAAGCTAAAAGTTTTATAGATTTTTATAAAGGAGATGCGAGTGCGTATTTAAGAGGTGTTTCATTTCAAGAAGCAGTTACCTGGGATGATTTCAAAGTTAGGCTACGCGCAGTCTATGGGGGTGAAGAAGCCTTGGATGTAGTATTAACGTTAAGAAATACACTTAATCAAGCCACTGTGACTAGGCTTAATGTTATTGAGAGAGCAGCTCTCATAGCCGATAGGCTTAATGAATATCAAGATATTTTAGGTAATTCCACTTGGGTTACTAGAAATAACATCTCCGTGAAAGATTTTTTACGATTAATGTATTTAACTTGCATGACACTTATGTTGCCTGAAGCTTTAGTGCGGTGTTTTGATAAAAAGTTAACGCCTGCAAGTACGGAATTGGATGTATATAAACAGATAAAGAAACACATGTCTAAGTGTCCTGATCTTGATCACATTTTAACTCAAGTTTTTGCAAAAAATGAAACAAAGCCACAACAAGTAAATGTAGTTAATAATAGTCAAGTTGCGGGAATGACATGTTATAATTGCAAACGTCAAGGTCACTTGATTGCGGACTGCAGAACAAAATTCTGTTCGATACATAATAGTTCAACTCATTCATATAGTCAGTGCTACTCGCGTAAGACACAACAGAATCCTAGAAATACACAGTCAATTCCACAGTCAGTTCCATATGGAAATAAAAAGAAAAATCCTCATTTTAATAAGAAGAAACAGCCAAATGTCAATGTAGTTCAGAATCCCAAACAAACAAACAGTTCTTCGAATAACGCTGAGCCTGGGTCGTCAAACCAGACCTCGCAAGGTCAGACTAATTTTCAGAATGTGCAGACCAAAGCAAATACCACGTAATTAACTCCAGTGGGGAAGAGAGTGATGTTGGGTCAAGGTCATTCATGTCAACATCAGTAGTATTGAATACTCAATTCAATGTTTTATCAGATCATTGTGAGGCAATAGATTTTCCTATGAAAAACACAGCCGAATTAAGTAAATCAGTGCATGCTCCCGTAGATTTGCAACGAATTCATACAATAATAAGCTAAAATGAGTTACGACCAACATTATATGCTGTAAATTTAGAACACCGATCATTTACATTATTTTTTGACTCTGGTAGTCCACGTAATATCATAGATTTGA
>NW_027171662.1:305000-347500 GCF_036898095.1 Palaemon carinicauda
TGCCTATATATATATATATATATATATATATATATATATATATATATATATATATATGTATATGTATATATATATATATATATATATATATATATATATATATATATATATATCAAT
The DNA here is from genome assembly GCF_036898095.1 of Palaemon carinicauda. Taxonomy (NCBI): domain Eukaryota; kingdom Metazoa; phylum Arthropoda; class Malacostraca; order Decapoda; family Palaemonidae; genus Palaemon; species Palaemon carinicauda. The sequence continues at coordinate 305,118 of NW_027171662.1, forward strand.
AAAAGACAAATATTTTCCGTGTATGGATTTTAAATTTTCCACACGGTTTCAGAATATCTTCTACTTTAGTTTGTTCTCGTATCCATGTTACACTTTATCTTTCTCTTAGTGTTATTCCAATCATTATTCTTTCCATAGCTCTCTGAGTTGTAACTATGTTCTATTATTATTATTATTATTATTGTTGTTGTTGTTGTTGTTGTTGTTGTTGTTGTTGTTGTTAAGTCTGCTAGATCCTTCAAAATATCCTTATGGGTTCGTGGTAGACCGTAGCTATGTAAAAGGAGCGTTCGTTTTCATAAGTGTCTAGAAATATTGTCTTTTATCATTCTTGCCTATTCTTATCTTTGATTGAAAGAAATCGGGCGTAATTCTGTTATGGGGTCTTTTGAAAATTTCCATAGGTAATATTTTAAAATTCCTAAGTTCTAATATCTGTATCATTATCGAGAATAACAATAATTCTCTCCTTGAAAAAATAACTCTGTAAAATGTTCCAGCTACATATTTTAACTCTCATAACGTTCTTTCAAAATCTGAAATAATCAACAAAATACTTTTGGTTATCAATAGTACTTTCTTCTCCATGTTTCAAGACAAGCGAAATCTGCGAGCGATTAGTTTGATAAATTCATTGCGTTACTCTCCACTCTTCGTTTATTGATAATGCTATTTCTTTTCAGCCTCTTTAATTTGTTATGTCATTTTCGGGAGTAAGTTTCTTGCCTTTGCTGCTCTGGGAATAGATTCGTTTTATTTTTGGTTCATGTTCATTCTTTTCATACTATCCTTATTGATCATTATAATATATCATATGGAGAATCCATTTTTGTATTAATTATCACTCTCATATAGATTGGAGATATTTAGGATCGAAGCAACACAAATATCACATGCTTTATCTATCTGATTCTTATTTGTCCCTTTCAACTACGCTAGCATTCAAATTACAAATGTAAATTGAATCTTTTTTTTTTTTTAAGATAACTCCAGATCTTCATAAAATGTTTCTATATCTTCCTCGGTATGGAATGTTGTTGGTGCAGACGATTGAATGTTTATCACTTTATACTTTATATTTACTTTCATAATTTATCCTGTAATTCTAATACTAGTACTGCAAAATTCTTCTATGTTACTTGGAAGGTTTTTATTAATAAGAAAGCCCAATTCAATTTCAACACTTAATTCACATATTAAAATAGAGTATAGACTTTCGAGTTTCAATAAATATAGTTTTCCTACCGGTAACTTTTCTTGGATTTAATAAGAGTATTATAGGAAGATGTTCTATGTTAGAAAGAAGAAACAATCAAGACTTCATTTCACATGAATTATGCAGAAGAAACCTTCGATTTAATTACTGCTATAATTGTATGGGAAATAAATCCAAAAGGACTTTAAAAAGAGGTTAGTCCTAAAATAAATAAAGTAAGAAAGGTAGCATTATAAGCTACTCATGTGTTGAAGTAATATACTAAATGTGTTATCTTTTTTCGAAGATTTAATCACATTATAGGAACTCATACCTAATGTAGCTCTAAATAACGTTTGGTAATAATTATTGAGAGAGAGAGAGAGAGAGAGAGAGAGAGAGAGAGAGAGAGAGAGAGAGAGAGAGAGAGAGAGAGAGAGAGAGAGAGAGATTTAAATATCATTCCTGGTAATTTGGATTCCCGTAATATGAATTCCTGCAGTAAATCACGGTCCTGTGACTTGCCAAGGTATTCATCTTCCAAACCCGTCTCTCTCTCATAGGAGTTGGGTCATATAGGAATAGTCACAAAATATTACGCTTGAAATTAAGAAACTTTTCCTATTTGTTATTATCATCCTTAATCAACTATCGCTTCGCAGACCTAACAAACTATATAAAATCAATTAGATGAATAACTGGAGAGAATTAAAAAATGGATTATCCTCCTCTCTAAATTATATAAATGATAGCAATTATCAAATGAAGTTGCCTTTGAAAAAAGAAATATCAGACTCCATTAAGGCCTTGTGAAAGGGAAGTGAAGCACCAATGGACTCCTTTGACAGTTCTAAAATAAATATGTTACATAGCTACAAGAAAAAAGAGAGATTGAGATAGGTATTATGATAGAACATAAATGCCATAGAGAATGTGTTGCCCAGTATAAATGAACGTTGAATTAGGATACCCTAAGGACAGTGTTAGCAAATTATGTTATCCCGGATGCTGGTAAGGTAAAGCAAATGGAAGATTCAGAACAAAATAAATTAATAGAAGATAGCTAGAAATAACTTGAAAAACAATGTATAACAAAAATTAAGTTTATTAAAAGAATATTTATAAATAGTGTGGATGCTCAGAGACATCGTAGTAATTAAGTTATTTAAGAACAAAATACCTGTTGAATGATAAAATTTTCATCATCATCATCTCCTCCTACGACTATTGACGCAATGGGCCTCGTTTACATATCAATACTTCTCCACTCATCATTTCCTACTTCGCGTTTCAGAGTCCTCAGCAATGTACGCCTGTCTCTTCCAACTCTTCTAGTGCCTTGTGGAACCCAGTTGAAACTTTAGTGAACTAATCTCTCTTGGGGAGTGCGGAGAGCATGCCCAAACCATCTCCATCTACCCATCACCATGATCTCATCCACATATGGCTCTCGAGTAATGTCTCTCATAGTTTTATTTCTAATCCTGTCCTGCTATTTAAATCCCAATATTCTTTTGAGGGCTTTGTTCTCAAATCTACAAAATCTGATGGATATAGTTTCATTGTCCTACCACGACTCATGTCCATACGATAACACCGATCTCACAAAACTAATATATAGCCTTATTGAAAAAAATTGCAAAATGATTCAGAACAAACAGCATTATATGTATGCATGTATGTATATATATATATATATATATATATATATATATATATATATATATATATATATATTACTAGCTACGCTACAGCCCTAGTGGGAAAAGCAGGATGCTAGAAACCCAAGGGTTCCAACAATGAAAAATAGCCTAGTTAGGAAAGGAAACGTGTGAATAAATAAACTACAAGAGAAGTAATGAACTATTAAAATAAAACATATTATGAACAGTAACCACATTAAAATAGATCTTTCATATATAAACTATAGAAATAATATATATATATATATATATATATATATATATATATATATATATATATATATATATATATATATATACATATATATATATATATATATATATATATATATATATATATACATATATATATATATATATATATATATATATATATATATATATATATATATTTATATATACATATATACAATTTATATATATACATACATATATATATATATATATATATATATATATGTGTGTGTGTGTGTGTGTATGTGTGTGTGGGTGTGAGTGTGTGTGTGTGTGCGGCTGTATATGTGCTAATGTTTTGGTAAATATCAACCACAATGACATGTAATGTCGAATTCTACCTTTTGCAATGTATATCCTCTGGAATTCTATCATTATGAACGCTTCTCGGCTTGACAAAAAATCGAACCTAATTCCTCTTAGCCAAAACCATGCCACCAGTGGTCTTAACAATGCTATTGAGGTTGATATTTACATTGATTAAAATCTTCAGTATTAGTGATATATATATATATATATATATATATATATATATATATATATATATATATATATATATATATATACATGCTTTTAGAATATATTGTTCTCGTATCCATGTTGCACGTTATATGTCTTTTAGTTTTATTCTCATCATTATTTTTTCCATATGTCTTTCTTTAATTCTGTTATATTCTATTATTATTATTATTATTATTATTACTATTATTATTATTATTATTATTATTATTATTATTATTATTATTATTATTATTATTATTATTATTATTGTTGTTGTTGTTGGTATTGATATTATTATTATTATTATTATTATTATTATTATTATTATTATTATTATTATTATTATTACAATCCTAGCTGGAAAAGCAGGATTATATTAGCCCATTGGTCCAAGAAGGAAAAAATAACCCACCAATGAAAGGAAATAAGAAAATAAATCAATTACAAGAGAAGCAATGATCAATTAAAATAGAATAATTTCAGATCAGTTTCAGCATTGAAACGTATCTTTCTTAATTATAAAAGCTTTAAAAATCTATTTATGTTAACCAATTCAACGTAAAAACATTTGGTGCAAGTTTGAGATTGTTAAATCCTAACGATTCAACTACAAGCATAACTATTAGAATTAGATGCATAACTAGTATTACGAACAGGGTTGTACTGTCTAGGAATATCTGAATGAAAAAGATATAGTATGAAAAATCATATTAAACATACATATCGAACTAATAAAACGCTGGTGCCAGATATTAATATTTAGAACAGTAATAAGAAATCTGATATACCGGAAGTTCCTGTCTAACAAACTAAAGGTAGGATTCAGCAGATGAAGAACAGACAGAGAATAATTCTCGTAACAAAGTAGAATGAAAGAATGAAAACAAGTCAGTGCCTTAGTTAATACGGGTAGTACCATCTGATTAAATCCTCTTTTATTTAAAGTAGTATGCCACTTTTCATAATCTTATTTTCTATACCAAGAAAGTATCCATCTAAATGCTTTTTTTTTTTTTTTTTTTTTTTTTTTTTTTGAATTTTCCTCTCGTGTCCTGGAGAAACACATTCTCTCTGTCCTAATTAAATATATTCAGCAACAATCTCCAGAGATTCTCCAGAACATTATTTGTTGTCTCTGCATTTTCATTGATTATTATCTTAGTTTTACTCATATTAACTTTCAGTCCTACATTTCTGCTTTCTCTATAAAAAGTTTCTATCAAGTTTTGCAGTTCCTCCAATGCTTCACTAAACAGTAGTGTTTCATCTCGATTGATTGATTGATTGATTTGGGGTTCTCTGGCATCCTGACATCTAAGGTCATTGACACTGATATCGTTTATTGTAAATTAAAAAAAAAAATAAAAGAATATTCAATTAAAACCATAAAAGCAAAGGCTTGCTTTTGAAATAAGGCTGAAACTACCACTAGCATGGTAGGACACATTATGTCCAAGAATCTTGGCAAGGATGAACCTGCCATCCTCACCTTGAGCCCCGACGAGATAACTATTTCTCTGACTACTGTATGTAGGGCATTCAGTTTACAAATGCCTCACTGTCAATGGTACCAAACAGTCGTCTCAATACGGTTGATGCTGGCATGCCAGTAAAAACTCGTGTGTCAGCTGAGTGTGACCACTGCGAAGACGACAAAGAGTAGTCTCCCACTTTCGGGGCATCCCGTTATACCTCGAGGGAGATATAACATTACTTATTTCTCTCATCATGTTTTCAAGTAAACCAACCCAATACTGTTGCCAATTATAATTAATAAATAAATTATTAGGACATTCCCAGTTAATATTAATTCCTAAATCTTCCCAATCTAAATCTTTTAAAACTTGTGCTGTGAATGATTTAGAAGAGATGTGGCCTCCCTCTCTAACTCCTTTCTCAATCGAAATTTTCTCACTAACTTTTTATAGTTTTAGGAATGTTGTACTTCCTGTATAGATATCTGCAAGCGTTGTAACATGGGATTCGTCTAATCTTTTCCTTTGAAAGGGTTTCTTACTTCCAATATTAGGACAGAGTTAAAAGCATTCTCATAGTTTATAAACTCATTACCTAGTATTTAGTCATACTCTGTTGATTTTTCCATTAGTTGGTTAATTACGTGTATGTAATCAGTTGTTGAATACCCATCCCTAAGGCCTCTTTGCTCTCTTGGTTGATTAAAATCTATCTGTGTTTTTATTTGGTCTAATAATAACTTGGTAAATATTTTGTATAATGCTGAGAGTAGACTTATGATAGTTAATGTTTCAGGTCTTTTGTGTCTCCCTTTTTGTGAATTAGGATAATGATCAAATATTTCCGAGTTCTAGGTAACAAATATTCTTGAAGACATGTTGTGCAAAGTTCACCGAGATTTACTACTATTAAATATCCTATATATACTATTAATCAATTGTAAGGCCTTCACCTCCTGCTTTTCTGCCTTTCTTCTTGCCTTTTAATGTTTCCGTTACTTCTACTGTTACGTTTCCTACCAGCTCGGCTGGTTCTTTACTGGTTTAAGCAAAGTTATTCCTTATATGACTATTGTATAGCACTGTATAGAAATCCTCTGCAATTTCTATCACTCCATCTCTATTGTTGATAGTATTTCAATTTTCATCCATTAAAGCAATCATAAAAAAGGGCGTTCAGGATTTTAAGATTGTTTCTTTCAGATAATTCTACCAGCCTGCCTCCTTTGTTATTCCTTGTGCCCACTCCAAATTTACCTAGTTCTGATTCTTATTTGTCCATATTAACTACGTTAGCATTCAAAGAGAAAAATGTAAACTGGATCATTTTTTTTCCATAGATATCTCCAGATCTTCATAATAAGTTCCCATATCTTCCTCGGTATGGAATGTTGTTAGTACATACATTTGAATGATTATCACTTTATACTTCATATTTAGTTTGATAATTTATTATGTAATTCTATCATTAGTACTTCAAAGTTCTTCTATGTTACTTGCAAGATTTTTATTAATAAGAAAGCCATTTTAATTTCTTAGTTCCTTTTATGGCCTGTGAAGCAAAATATATGGCCCTCTTTTAACTCTATATGAGTTATTTTTTTAAAATTTTGTTCAAACGTATTATAAACCAATTACTTTCTTTTTGCTCCTCTAGTAATGCAGCAAGATAATTTTTCCTTAGACAGGGTCCTTACATTGTATGTTGCAAGTTCTAGTTTCCAGAGGTGGCCTTTTCTAGGCCAAATATTATCAGCACCCTCTGCAGTTAAATTTAAGTGTTCGCTACTTTGGGCAGTTGTTGCACTGCCTCTGGGGACTGGGACAGAGTCTATTTTGTTTTATTCATGTTTGGGTTTTGGCTAGCTTTTTTCTCCAGGTTAGTAATACAGTAGTGGGAGATTCTGGTCTGCTTGCTCACAGCAACCCTACCTTATATGGGTGGCCCCGACTGGTATAACTTTGCTGATCATAGCGATCTACAGACCCTTTCACATTGTTAAGTTATTCCAACCAAGAGAGTGCCAATTATAGGAAGGATAAGGCTTGCTTTCATTAGTACCAAATATGTTTTTGTACATGACTGAAACACAATTTGATTGTTATTGTGAAAATATTATTTGTTTAGGTAGACTTGTTCCATTGAAACAGAAGTGAAGTACTTCTTTTATAATTGTTGAATCAATGATTACATTGAGGTGCTATGATACGACAGACCATGTTGACTATCTACAGGACACCACCATACTGGCAGACTCAAATTCTCTGGCCTATTATATTTTTGTGTGGTAAGAAAAGTAATGTTTTTTTTTTTAACAAATCGTACATCCCCTCTCTAAAGTAAATATATTAGGTTTTCATAGAATTGCAGGTATATAGAATATTACGTATCATAAGTAAGATGAACTAGGGAAAATAAAGTCACAAGAAGAAAATAGGGTACTGCTTCGTAAATGATTATATGCTCAGTGTAAGAAAAAAAATATTGATTACCTCAGAGGATTTACATTGTCTCCCACTTCTGGGTTGGTATTCTACATGAGAGCCATCTGGGAAAGGTTGTGAGTAGATGGAGTATCCTCTACTCCGATTTCATAAAGATATTTTGTTTTTCTTTGATATTCTTCCACTACCATCTGGCTTTATAACATTTTAAGGGTACTCTTTTCATTTTAATTACCTTTCCACTCCGATCCCAGGCCTTGGTAACAACATTACGGACAGCTTTTGGAGCACGCATGTGCACTTGAAAATCTTGGTTCAACTTGGCGTTTTTCAAGTACCTGCTCATGTTTTCCTCGCTGTCCATCATAATGTTGGTCCGATGTTCTGTTATGTTTTGATAGTTCGTTGTTGTCGCATTGCAAATTATGTCATTGATTTATTAACATCTTTTAAAAGTATGTTCCTATATTGAAGAATACCCTTTGCAAAACTATCTGTATCGAGGTTCTGGACTTTTAGTTATATTTCTGTGCCTACAGCAAATAAGCCATTTCTGCACTTACAAAATTGGTGCCTCGAACGAGAGAAATTTCTTCCGTGGCACCCCACTGCATAAAGTAACATCGGAAGAGTAAGATTAGCTTAGCAAAAGTAGTGCTATTTGGAAAGAAGGCAATTTCCAGTCAACCAGTCAGTCTTTCTGCATATATCAGATATCTTTTTTTTTTTTTTTTTTTATAAACCTGAAACATATCTGCACTGCCTGTTGAAAAGGATATTCCAGGGGTTGGTTAAGCAGGAGGGGTTTCTTTTGGTGAGACAGTGCCATGGTGTCCCAAACTCGGAAATGCATCCTCTTGAGTTTAAATTTTCCCTTCATCCCAGGCCAATACACTTCCTACCGTGCCCTACATATTATCGAATCACCTCCCTGGAATCGTGAGTGTGGGTTGGAAACAACCTTGTCCCATAGTGGAAGAAATATTACCAGACATTTGTGAGCTTTGTTCATCTATGATGCTAAGTGTGTCGTACATGAAAATATGGATTCAGACTAGGAGAGTCGGCTAGAATTCTTGATACAGCCAAGAACCAGTAGCTACCTCACTCTTAAGCATATGATAGTCAATGTCGTTCTCAGCCTTGTCTGCTAGGGAATTCCAGTGGAGCATTATGACATGATCACCTATTGATGTCATTAATGTTGTAACGCATACTGTACATACTAGTCCTACTCCCCATTTTCATTAATACTTAAATCTATTGGGCTCCTAACTAATGGGTGTCTTGAAGGAGGATATATTTCACTATTAAAATGTACTACAATGTTTTTTTTTTTTTCATTTGATCTAAGCAAACAAGGATTTACAATGTCCTTCAACTCTCTATCTCCAAACACTTTGACCAGGTGATGGTGGCAAGTAAGAAGGTAATATTGGGACATCCAAGTAGTATTAACTTTGCTTTTTGAAACCACCATACCACAGCAGCAGCCTCTCCTTCAACTACCACATATCTGGCTTCTGCCGAGGTTCAATGTCTATTTCCTCATAAGTTAAGCTTCCATCATCCCTTGCAACAAAATGGTGCCTCTTCGTCTTCACAACTGCAATGATGCTGCAATACTAAAAGTTCCATTCCATCACTAGACCAATCAATGATAATGGTTTTACTGTGGTTTTCCTAGAGTTATCATAATAAGCTAACCCCTCCCAAATCAACTTGAATAAAATTTCTTTGGTTTTTTCAAACGCATCCTACAGTATTTTATTCCAGTACACCTTTCGACTACAGAACTCTTTCAGAGGATTTTGAAAAGGCTACATTTATTGATATGGCCACAAATAGTATATTAGTAATTGAAGGTTAATGTAGCGTTACAAAACTATTATTGACAGGAAATTGCCAGGCTTGAAATTACCCCAACCCAATTCATAGACAACAAAGTCCACCTCCTATTGGTAAAATGGAAACATTAGAGTCATCAATACCAATTCCCAATGCTTGTGAATTGGAATTGGCGTATGGTACACATATGGAGCAGAATCAGGGAAAAGTTGCATAAGGTGTGGCTTTTCCCCTCCCAATGGGAAATGAAGTTTGCTTCGTACTGAATACAGTACTGGGAAATTGTTCTAGATCCACTTTCTGAGCTCAGGAACATTTCCCTTTATAGGGAAAACGGCAACTCAGTTTCATGAATATTTCTGCCATTTGTGACGTCATTAGTACCGTTACAGTAGAATTGTTATCTACTAACAATATTTAATGAATTTCCATCTACATTAACATGATGGGGTAAATTTGCATCCACTAATCCTAAGCACCTACATATGTCTATGGATAAATATAATTTGGAAACACCACTTATTGCTAGGATATCTATATTTGAAGCCATACTTTTACCTAAAGTTATCTTTTAATGTACACTACCTACTATTATCTTTGTTTTTTTTTTTTCTTTTTGGCTGCATGGTTAACCTTGGCATTCCAATGACGCAACTGTTTAATCTTTATTCCTAACTCATATATCTTTCTTTCCCCCTAATAAAAACCACACAACATGTATCAACCATAGCATTGATAACCGTGTCATATAAACGTAGCTCATGTCTCATATCACGTTCCACTTTTATGCTAATGTGCGTAACTTTCCCCTTACTGGTGTCACCCGTTGAACCCCAAAGTGTTGCAAAAGTTCGCATGATTTAATTGACAGTTTGTCGTAATGAAGATCCACTACAATAAATGCAGCCTTATTATTGAAAAGTTTCTTTTTAACAAAATCTGACCCTTCATACCACAGTTGTAGCAATACAGTTCATTTGCATAAAAACTAGATTCACCTTTATTATGAACAGGCCTACAATTATCATAATTGTTACTTGTTATAACTTTATTATTCTCATGGAGGTGAAAGTTTAATTATATTGCAACAATTCCACCACATTCTATTTCATCACTAATGTTAGGCAATAATTCTTCACTTATCTTGGCCATACTGACTCTTATGTTTTCATAGTCTTAAGGTATTTTTTTCTTTTAAGCAACCATTGTTCAATCCACTAGCTGACTTTTGAGTTAGCATATAATCACTGATGTCAAATCGGCAATAAGGACAGTGCAAAACACAGAGTGCAGCAAATTTCTAACTACGATTTACATATGTTTCAGCAAGTTACAGAGATCATTGTTGTGCACTAAAAAAATTATACAACAGAATAGCATGATTTACAGACTTTGGTTGGCCTCTAATGCTTAATGGAGAGAAAGGGCTTTCCATTCATCTGATGTATAAAAAAGGTCTAACGCTGTTTGTGGCTGATCATCATAATTTAAACAAATTCTAGCGCAGTATCCTCATAAAAACACTGCCAATTTGGAATCAGTCTGCCATTGACTTAAGCATCTTCCTAGATGCTTCTTGTGACCTTTCGTTGCAAGAGACTCTTTAGCTATGGTAAGCAGTCGTATAGGAGAAGGACAAGCCAACCTCAAACCATTGTTCTCTAGTCTTGAGTGAGGCCATAGCCTCTGTACTATGGTCTTCCACTGTTATGGGTTAGAGATCTCTTGCTTGAGGGTACACTCTATACACTATTCTATTTTGTTTCTATTTATCTTGTTATTTTGTAAGTTTTCATCCTGATGATGCCCTGTGGAGGCCGACGGAAGGCACCTCCTCTTGGGATTATTAAGAATCTTGCACCAAAAATATCAAAGGCTTCCTAGGTCCTCATATCACTGTACCATGTAGACAGGTTCTATTGAAACGCGAGTGAAGAGCAACTTGTATAATTTTTTAATCAATGACTACATTCAGGAGTTATGAGTCAGACTACCACCATACTAGCTGGCCAAAAGGACTGAAATTTCCACCCCCCCCCCCCCCCGTATATTTTGGTGGTGTAAGAAAAACAATGATTTTTTTGACAATCACATATATATGAACACATCCTACAATTTATAAGCAGTCTGGTTTGTTTAAAATGTTCTAAAACAATTTGAAAAGAACATTATGATTGTAAAATAAGTAATTTTGTTTAAAGTATACGTAAATTTAGTTGATGTTCGTTGCAAATATTTTTAGAGATTTTAATTATCTTTTGAAGATAGTTATAGCGATGAATCTGTATAGATGATCGCTGTTCAAGCAACGCTAAGTAAAATAAACTGTTGTGAATTAATATTTTATATATTATTCTAATTCAAGGACATATAATCAGGTAACTGCAAGTGTAATATATTCGGTCATATAAGTTACTTTTTCTATTGGTTGGTATAGGATCAACAGTAAAACTTTCGGATATTACTCGTTGGAGTGTCCTTCATTGCGTACTTGTTTGCAATTACGAGTAATATCTAATTTTTTGTTGAATCGCTTTCTGATAAGCGGAACTGCAACGCGATGATTATGTAAGTCAGCACTGAGCTTACAACCTGATAGGAAGAAAATGGAAATTTTACACATTAAAGAGGTAAATCTATCAAGTATTATTATTATTATTATTATTATTATTATTATTATTATTATTATTATTAATTTCATTTTCATCATAGTTATTTTTATTTTTATCAACATTATTATTATTGTTATTATTATTATTATTATTATTATTATTATTATTATTATTATTATTATCATTATTATTATTATTATTATTATTATTATTATTATTATTATTATTATTATTATTATTATTATTATTATTATTATCATTATTATTACCTGAGAGCTACAACCGTAGTTGGTAAGGCAGGAGCTATAAGCCCAAGGACTCCAACGGGAAAAATAGTTAGGAAATGAAGTAAGGTAATAGATCAACTATATGAAAAGTAATAAATAAACAATATAAAATATCTTGCAATGGGGAAAATGTCAAAATAGATCTGTAATCTAAATCATTAGGGTATAAGTTTTAAAAATTCCCATTGATAAACAAAAACCAAATTACTTACGGGTAGCAAACAATGGCGGCCCATCGTGAAGAGTCCAAGAGGGGAAAAACTGGATCCATTTTCTAACAAAGATATAACACATTCCATCTGGTCGAAGATACAATGAAAAAGAAAAGAAAAAAGTATATAATAACAGCAACTTCAAAGATTAATAATATGCACACACACACACACAGAAGCACGCGTGCACACACACCCAAACACATACACACATGTATGTATATATACATAAATATATATATATATATATATATATATATATATATATGTGTGTGTGTGTGTGTGTGTGTGTGTGTGTGTGTTTGTGCATGTGTATGTGTGTATGTGTGTACGTATGAACCCTAGAGAATGAGAGATTATAGAATCTACATAAAAGCTAAAAGTGTACTCTTATGTAAAATTTTCCGAAGAAGATAATGCAAGTGGTCCTGAAGCTGTGGGGGTAGAGTAACCCCTCTCTCATGAAATCAGGAAGGCTAGCTAGCACACTTGAATTTTTCAACTTTTCAAAAATAATATATATATATATATATATATATATATATATATATATATATATATATATATATATATATATATATATATATATATATACATATATATATATGTATATATATATGTATATATATATATATATATATATATATATATATATGATAAATTTTGCACATTTAGACGTGTTTTTCATATTCAAATAAGCCATATATATTTTTGATATAATAATGTCTGGATTCTCTTAACGACTTCGGGATCAGAGCCCCAGGCGAAATCACACAAAGATAAGAGCTTGTGACCGGCCGGGAATCGATACCAGGTCACTATCTCTACAAGTTTGCCGGACCTGGGATCGATTCCCGGCCGGTCACAAGCTCTTGTCTTTGTGTGATTTCGCCTGGGGCTTTGATCCAGAGGTCGTTAAGAGAATGCAAAAATATATATGGCTTATTTGAATATATATATATATATATATATATATATATGTGTGTGTGTGTGTTTGTGTGTGTGTGTGTGTTTGTGTATGTGTGTGTATGTGTGTGTTTTTGTGTGTGCGCCCATTCATCCTTTTTGCGGAAGGGAATCTATGGATAGACATTTGGATTATCCTTTTTGTCCCCTACACTCTTTATGCCAGGCTGACACTTGCACGACTTTTTGCCACGAATTTGTCGTGGGAAGTCGTGACATTTTGTGGCACGAACTGGAAAATAAAAAAATTTAAAAAAAAAATTACCTCAGAATCACAGCTCACCTGTCCACATTGACACGAACTGGCATGACGAGTTTACGATGAGTTCATGCATAATTTTAGCATAGTTTGCGCACTTCCCGCATCGTCCCAACGAGTTCACGAACAGTTCGCGCATAGTTCACGCCGCGTTCACGAAATTTTGTAGTGACCAAAATTTTGAACATTTCAAAATTCTCGTCACGACATGCCACGATGTCACGACAGGTTCACGACGAGTTCACTCCAGTTCACGACTCGAGTCGTGACAATGCGTGCCACAAATCCATGCAAGTGTCAGGGTACCTTAGTTAGTGTAGGTCGTCTTAGGTTCTTATCCTTGTTTCTTTGATTAGCATACAACATCGACTGCGCTTCTAATAGCTTAACAATCCAAACTTTGGCGTTTAAAGGCATGGCAAATTTCTTCTTAATAATCAATACACAATCGTATACCGTCATTGCCCATCATTTTCTCTGCCCATATCAGCATACATAGAGGCCTATTACAAATTGTTACCTTCATGTACTGATAAGTATATCCTACTTATCTTTTCTCAACGTTAATACTTATATTAGCTGCTTCACCGTCCATGTTCCCATTTACTTTTTTCTGTGCTACTTCAATAAAATCCCCTTTTTTTCCTTCAAGTGATATCCTTTTTCTTTTATCATTGCCATGGCCAAAAGGATGTAGCCTACCACTCCTTTACTAATTCAGTGACCTAAGATTTTTCCATCTTCGCCAGTGAATTAATTTTCTATTTCTGGAAACTAACTTTGTGTGATAGTTTAAAGGATTGTCCATTGAAGCATTCACCCAACACCGTGGGATGAGATTGTTAAAAGTGTTTATCAAAAATAATAGTTTCAATATAAGATAATCTGGTTAAGGTACAGTAAAAATTAGGTAAATTCCTACCTAGATAAGGCATAGAATACTTTAGATAAAAAAATATTATGACCTTGCTCCAAATGCAAAAAAAAAAAAAAAATATTACCACGCCCCTAAGATACAAATATATTATCAAATGTAAACCATTATGGAACAGCACATAAAACAATATTTTTATTGCAAGAAAGGTTTAGATTTTATTGAATTTCACAGTTTATCTTAGGAGATATACCAGAAAAGTACTTTCTTTTAAGGAAAATAATTGATTGACACTATACCTCAACGGATGTTCGAAGTGATGGGGTCATTTGCTTGAACCGTTTTATCTTATGAGCCCAGAGTTTTCTCTGAAAGAAGAACAAATATAGATATATGACCTGGTATATAATGATGACCAAATTGATAGTTGAGAAAATATATATATGCTGTTTATTGCACAACTAGTTTTTCATCCCTTATTTGTTATATTTCGATGTTTATTCATAACGACATTTACCTTTGTTATCAAGGAATCGGGACTCATCAGCAGAAATAGAATTTTTGCCATTATGCTGCATGAATAGACGAAATACCGTAGACTGAAATGTGAGACTATGGTTTTGTAGACGAACATAATACTAGCGACGATTGATGTCATCAAGACGATTAAAATCAATATCCCTTCATATGACATCAACCCTTCTATAATGTCATCCATTTCTTGTAAAGACACACACAGAGTTCGGCATTCTTTTTCCAATGTGGCCCTGAAGTCTTTGGTGTCTCTTGAACGCCTTACCAGAAAGCGTGAGAGAAGTTCTTCATTTGTTACTTGTTCTGCATCGAAGGATTCAACAAAGATATCGTTGGCTCTTGAGGGCTGATAACAGACGTTTTTTCCTCTCCAAAAGGCATCACTCCAGTTAGGGTATATTGCCTCTCCTTTGAATGAGTTTGCTTCTCCTGAACTTTGAAAACCTAAGAGAGTCTCAAAGTGTTTCATTTTATTGTCCAATTTAATCGATAAAGTTTTCACAATAGAGTAAATCACACCAGAAGAGACCACCGAACTGATGATGGTGTGCAGGAAAATGATTGGGATAGTTGATAAAAGATAATTCTTTTCCTTGTTATATTTTCCTTGTACAAGTTTAATCAAGATACTACAACTAAAACAAAAGGCTCCTGCCACATCAGTAAGTAAAAACAGATATATCCAATTAAATTTTCTAAAACTGTTCTGTTCCCTCATTTCATCTGTCATTTTGTTTGCAAGTTGAGCCAGTCGGTTACTGCGCATAACTAGAGTACACTGTAGTAACACCACACTTATAATCAATGTAATGTTCATCAGCAACATTAGATTGCTATTAGTATTACTTTTGCCATACTCATAATTATAGATATTCAAGCAGCAACAAATACCCATCACGGCAGTGAGGGAAAATGACCACAAAGTCGCCAAAGTACTTTTGGTTATGCTAACTATGTGTCCAGCCTCTACGTCGTCATCTAGGTTCTTCTGAAGCAACTGTCCTGATGGAAGGCATCTTCTTATCTTTATCACATATGGGAATCCTCCTAAAACTTTCATGATGAACAGGATCATCAAAATCGAATTCCTGAAAATGCTAGACATTTTCTTCTGCTCCTGTATAGTCTTCTTTGAAGTTACTTCTGATTTTTTTTGTATGTAATTTCAGGACAGTGACAGCGTTGATACTAAAAGCTGTCTGTCTCGTAATAGGAGCAACTACATCCATTGGACATTTAAATATGAATGAAGTGGAACGAAATTATGTTGACTGAAGGTGGGTGCGATGTACACTCCTGATAATATTGACTATCGAATTAGAGTTTATTGATTGTGAAATTGCTATGTAAGTATCCGTAATAATATCATATTGGGTTTCGAAGCAAAAAACAAATACGGCTTTTTCTTTTATTTATAAAAAGGGGAAATGAACATGAATGAAAGATAAATATTTCAAGCTATATTCATATGCCAGTCTTTATAACATATCGAAATATACTAAAACCATTATACTATTTTGCATAGAAAAAAGAAAGGTGTATAGCTTCGTAATTACTGTATTATATATAAAAATAATGAAAAAGGTGAGTACTCCTAAATGTAATTATTTTATCAATACCTTTAAAAACTGAAGTTTTGTTATCAAAAGTATATTGTTCTTTAATGTACATTTCAGGCATTTCAATGATTTTACAAATTGTAATTCATATCCATAATTCTGAATACATGTAATATTTTATGTTTTAAATCACATAGTCTACAGTAGGCCTATAGATGTTTTTACTGCAAATACTAAGAGGCATATACCGCAGTCATGTAACATTATAACATTAGAAAATCAGTGGACTAATTATGGATTATGCTACATTTTACATATTGATAATTATGACAGATGAGAGAAATAATGATTAGTGCTTAGAGTTGCGTCCATAAGTATCTATAGAAATGTTTCAACGTGAATATTAGGAGATTTATTTTCAGATAATTTGAAAAGAATATTAGTATGCTAATATATTGAGGAAAGTCGATTGTTGACTGGAATTTGACCCTTTGCTTGATCTTGACATTGGAGTCGACTTTGACCTTTGACCTTAACAGCTCTTCACATAATAGTTTAAAATCTCTAAAAGTTTCAATACTTTACTATTAAAATTGTGGTAGTATGGTTAATGACCGGAATATGACCTTTTGCTTGACCTTGACCTTGGACTCGACCTTGACCTTTGAAAGTCTGATATTAGGCATTACGTCTCAACAGCATCTGATTATAAGTAATTTGAGGTACACCTGTACAATGTTATTGTGAAGGTTTATCTCCTAATACTATAATATCTTTAAATGCTAAATTTAGGATGTATGCAACCCATGGTAATACACTTACTCAACAATTCTATAATTAGCGCCACATAACTTTAGTAATTAATGTTATTTTCTCTATTGCTAAACAAGAACAATCATATACTAATATAAATATAAAAGTGACTCGTGTTGTTTGAGCTAGGATTCAGTTGAAATAAACATTTTGTTTGTAGTGCGTGTGGTGTAAAAAAATTTTTTAAAGTTTTAAAAGTTGCTCATGAATTGTAGAGGCAAGGGACAGTGGCAATGCTTTAGCAGGAGAATGCCCTAGAGACTGATATATACATATGACCAGCCCCAATCCACCTTTCCACCAAAGCTAGAACCAGGGAAGGCCAGGCAATGGCTGCTGATGATTCAGCATGTAGACCGATTGGTTCTGCTAAGGGAGACACGATAAGATACTATCGAATTTCATTAGCCCGCGAACCCCAGTCCAGCGTATTACCAGGCAGGGACGTATACAATAGGCGCACACACACATATATATCTATATATATGTATATATATATATATATATATATATATATATATATATGTATATATATATTTATATATATATATGTATGTATGTATATATATATATATATATATATATATATATATATATATATATATATATATATATATATATGTATATATATATATATATATATACATATGTATATATATATATATATATATATATATATACATATGTATATATATATTTATATATATATATATATATATATATATATGTATGTATGTATGTATGTATATATATATATATATATATATATATATATATGTAATCATTATATAGAGACTGTATATATTTAAAGTAAATATATATATATGTATATATATATATATATATATATATATATATATATATATAAAAATATATATATATATATATATATATATATATATATATATATACAGTATATATATATATATATATATATATATATATATATATATATATATATACAGTATATATATATATATATATATATATATACATATATATATATATATATGTGTGTGTGTGTGTGTGTGTTTATGTGTGTATGTAAATATATAAATAATTTTCTACCTGGCAATACCTCAACAAGATTTAAGGATTTGCACATCGCAATGATCAGCAAAACTATACTGATCAGGTCACCAATACAAGGTAAGAGAATCATATGATGACTTTAGTTTGCTATACAGAAATAGGTACTCCCAGCTACATGATGAATTGAAAGCAAGTAAAGAAGAAATGAACAGTAATTCAAGAAAAATTTGTATTGAAATCAGTACAAGTGTGCTAGCGAGCCGTTATGTTATAACAGAGCCATGGTGAATGCAACTAACTCAATTAAAGAATCATTGAATATATATACAGCGAATTCAGAGTAAGAACGTCACAAAAATTCAAACTTGATAAAGCTTGTGCTAGCATGAAAACTCAGGAGGGTGTATTAACAGTGCAGGGAAGAGCGAGTAATAAGATAAAAAATAGAAACTGCTACAGTGTACTAGCGTGTATGAAACACGTGTGGTACATGGCTATGAATGATATAATGTTAATTGGGGTGCTATACTCTTGAGAGCCGTACTGTAGATGAGTCATCTTGTAGGAGATGCACAGATGTAAGGCAATCAATGGAGACCCAGTCTTCTTTGCCACGAATATTAAGTAAAAATGCCTTCGTTGTTCGATGGATCACAATGTAAGGGGGCGTTGGTGGTGGCTTGGTAGTGTCGTTGCGCAAGAAAACGAAAGTTGCCGATTGCAGGTCAGTCGATATGTATTGCTTAGCTGGGGGCTTGTAAGTCTGGAGGCATAGAGTAAATTTTCCCAAAATGTGACGTCGGCACTGAAAATTCTCGGAGGCGGTTGTAGACAGAAAAAATGGCAGGGATGACCAACGGTTAGCAATATACCATTTCAGTTGTCGAGACGTTCACAGCATCTTGAAGAGTCGTCCTTAGTCCCAGGAGGACCCAGGGAAGCTGGGTAAACCAATAGGAGTCTTTGCAGTGGGACATCAAAGCTGCTATGAGGTTGCGCTGAAAACGTTCAACCCATCCGTTGGCAGCCAGGTTGTAGGCTGGTGTCTGATGTAGGGTGATTACCAGGATGATGTTCACAATTGAGAGGTGAAGGTGGTACCCCTCTCAGAAGGAATGTGCTCAGGGATAATAAATCTTGCTATTCACCCTGACAGGAGATATACATGAGGCAGACTTTGCGGTTTCCATGGGAATGGCTTCTGACCAATGAGTAGACCGGTTATGTGGGTAGGGGATCTATATCATTGACGTTTATGTGCGTAAAGGGACGCTGAGGTTAAGGAAAGGGGCCCACTCCTGAATCCGTGTGTCGATGTACTTTCGAGTTTAGGTATGAATTATTGGCGCGAACCCTTAGTGATGCCATGTCAAATGAGCTTCATCTTCAGTAGCTGTGTAGTAGAACAGTGTGAAAGATGTGAAATGCCGTGAATGAAAACAAACACCTCTCTGCGCATGGAAGCAGATATCCACGGTCTAGGTCTTTCAGTACTGATGTCAAAGAGGAGCGTGGAGTGGGAGTTGCTGAGAGGGACGTCTTCCCAAAGGAGGGATGTGAAGAATTTCCTGCTTGCTTGGTACTCTGAATATTTTCGTTGAGCTTCCACCAAGGCATTGTAATCCAATCCCAGATGAATGACATCCAAAGTGTTTCTAGACAAGCCAACGGCAACAGGATTTATTTTTCAAGGGACTTATTGAATGGTGCAATTGAATTTAGTCACAGTGAAGAGATGTTGGCGTTGACGAGTGGACCAGGCGTTGGACAATCGAGTGAAGGCATGCATCAGAGGCCTGTTGTCCATACGAATACCTTCCAAGATGTAGCGAAAGTTTCAGACAGCCCAGTGCACCACCAGGAATTCTCGTTTGAAGGTAGAATAGCCAAATTCCACCTTGGACAATTTTCTAGTGAAGAAGGTCAAAGGGTGGGGCGAGTCGTCGACCACCTGCTCAAGAACTGCCTCATTTGCGATGAGCATTGGTGAAGAGATGAAGAGGTTCATATGCCACAAGAAAAGTGAGAGCAACAGCTTTTGATAGGGCATTCTTTGCGTTTCAGGAAGCCTCCTCTTGAAGGGGACCACACTTCAGGTGTCTTGGCTTACCCATGAAGGAAGCATAAAGGGAGGCAAGTAAACAGTATTAATAGTTGTTCATGCAAAAGAATTCTTGCAGTGCTTTAATGGTCGTGGGTGTTAGGAAGTTCTGAACGGTTGCTACTTCTCAGGGATGGGGTGAACTCCTTCAGGAGTAATGCAGTGCCCAAAGAATGATACTTCGCTGGCTACAAAGGTGCACTTGCTGTACTGGGCTATAAGGCTGTTCTGCTGTAGGTGGTCGAGTGTGATGTGTACATAATTGAGATGTACAACTCTATATATATATATATATATATATATATATATATATATATATATATATATATATATATATATACATATATATATACACACACACACACACATATATATATATATATATATATATATATATATATATGTGTGTGTGTGTGTGTATATATATATGTATATATATATATATATATATATATATATATATATATATATATATGTATTGTATATATATATGTATATATATATTTATAAATATATATATAATAAAAATTAATAAATAATAATAGTAATAATAATAACAATAATAGCAGTAATAATAATAATAATAATAATAATAATAATAATAATAATAATAATAATTATAATAATATTATATACATTTCATAGAATTGTAAATACTACAATTGGAGTATATGTCAGTGTACGTAACAGATGCTCGTATTATAATGCCCTATGTGATCGATATAAGATTTTACATGATCATTGTCAGGAATAATTTCTGGCTAGAAACTATGAAAACCTAATGCTTGTTTCATATGACAAAGCTTATTCCGAATAAATTACCTAGATGAATAATAATAATAATAATAATAATAATAATAATAATAATAATAAAATTAATAATGATAATAATAATAGTAGTAATGATAATAATAATAATAATAATAATAATAATAATAATAATGATAATAATAATAATTAATCATTAATAATTAGTTATTAGTAATTAGCAATGAAAAATGAAAAATTTTAAATTAAAAATTAGAAAATAATATTTGATAAATAATAATTAATAATAATAATAATAATAATAATAATAATAATAACAGTGAATATTCAATAATCAGTAATTAATAATTAATTATTAATTATTAATGATTAAAAATTAATAACATGATTAATAATTAATAACATGATTAATAATTAATTATTGATAACTATTTAATAATAATTAATAATAATTAATAATTAATAAATAATTAAGTAATAATCAATAATCAATCAATCATTAATCATTAATAATTAAAAATCAAAATTAATAATTAGTCCGCAATAATTAATAGATAACAAATGATAATTAATAATTGATAAGGAACTGGAGAATTACGACAACGCCAAACATTCTTAAATTTATTTCCGTCACCAACAAACAAGGACGTTTTGAAACATCTTTGTGTTCATAATCATGTTCCTGGGTAAAAAAGTAAAACAATAAAGAGCAAGCTGTACATAAATATTGTAAACAATTAATATTTAATTTAGTATAGGAAAAGGCATATTTAGGCAATTTTCAATGGAAAACTAGGAATTTCTTGGTTAAGTTGTGGCTTTTATATTTTATAAAAATTATAAAAGATCGTGATAGAAATTGTATAAAAATTCCAAATGAAACCTCTTATTCACTTTGCAATCCAGGGTTTTCTTCTGTTTATAGGGAGATTGTAAAGATGAAGCTTGTATTAGATTGAGACAATCGAAATACACCGCTCCAAAGGCCTTATTTCTGAATTCAGATAATGAATATCTTCTTTTGGTTTCTTGCATTTCAAATGGTTCCTAGTTTGAATGGAGAGGTATTTCATGCTGTCACTGGGGAAATGTTTTTTTTTTCAGAAGGATAGTGAGAAGCTAGGAACTAAAATTTATGGAGTGTAAGGACTTTCATTCAAAGATACCGAATATGTTTAATAAATAAATGAATAAAAAACTAAAGAAGGGAACACAGATGTTAGAAATTAGAATCCCTTAATCTGGCCATACACGCAGAGGATTGGCTCGCTGATTTGATCGTGATTGGTACATACGCGCCAATCCTTAACGTGTATGCGGATTAAACAGGACAAACCCGTAGCGACTAGCTTATCCTCTCATCCTGTCAGCAGTTTGACTGGACAAGCCAATCCCGTCATGATTGGCAGTATGGCCCATTTTGACACGTACAGTATTCCATACTTCGTCCCTTGTTTGGAGCACTTTTCATTTTAAAGATAAACTGATTGTATTTCTAAAGTTTCTGATATTATGCATTTCATTGCTGTTTATTTTAGGTTTTACCCTCACAGTTTCATTCACCAACTTATGATTTCCTCAAATTTCCTCTGTTTTTTTCATAATAAGTTTCATCTTTAAAGCCACACAGTATTCTGCCTTATTCGTCCAATAGTATCTTATATTCTGATAATAAACAGATACTGAAACAAAAGAAAATAAATTGATATTCTGATTAGATTTTATGAATTCTCTTCATAGGAAAAAACGAAGGTGTAAAATATGGATAGGGGATAAATTAGGTACCTACTGATAATTCTATTAACTTATGTATATCTCTCTCTCACATTTTTTTTCTCTGCCTATGTAATTACAAGCTTTATCAAATTTCTATAAATTAACGTAAAAAAGGTAAGCCTGATTAAAAGTGCAGTAGCGCTTCACATGAGATAATCCTCAGAAAGATCTAAAAATACATTTAGTACATTGTTCCCAGGAGACACTTGGACTCTCGGATTAATTGGGATAAAGGGAAAAGGTAATCCTATAATGACTTTGTGGCGGGATGTAGCAAGAACAACCCCCACACCCTTGATCACACTAACTGACAAATGTCTCTGCACAAACTTTCTCCTTACGTTATCAGCTGGACTTTTGGGCAGAAGGGAAATGAAATCAAAATATAACCTTAAAACTATATTTCTTAAAACTAAAACTCAAAACAAAATTCTGCATTCTAAATAAGCTTAACCCTTAAAAACTATAATCCTTAAAACTAGATTAATACATAGGAACAACATTCAAGAAAAATAAATAACACTTAAAAGCTAAATAAATAACCACAACAACATTCCATTAAACACACACTAACAATACTTAAAATCAAAATAAACCCACACCAACAACAAATTAAATAAGTATTTATAAATATTATAGGACACCAATACTGTCGTCCACACAAAGTCAAACTGTCTTACCACTGCTCTGTGGTTAACCGACTACACTGTGTGGCAATTTGCCACAACTGCCTCTCTGATTGGGGTCGTGGTTATCATCATATCTTTGTCTCCCCATCAGCAGCAGCAGCAATCGAAAACAGCAGTCTAACCAAAATCTTCTACCACAGGTCACCAACAGTTCTGCAGTCCAAAAGAGCAGTCCAAACAAAATCCTCTTTTACAGGCCTGGTCAGCAACAATAAATCCACTTTCAAAAAAAAAAAAAAATAACAGTCTCTCCAAAGGAAGAATTACAGCCTGTAAATGAAAAAATAAAAACACTAACGAACACTGCTAGCTAAGTAAACTATCACATTATAATCAAAGATAAATAATAAACTGTTTCTGTCATTCAGAATCACTCCTAGCAAAGATGAATAAAATTGTACTTACTTTTGAAATAAATAAACACTTCCACGCTGGTCGAAAAATAATATAAAATAGTAATCCAGCACTCAAACCACACAACTGCCTCTAGCTGCAGTCAAATAAAAAAGAACATTCACCCAAGACATTCAGCACTGTCCTAACCTAGCTAAAAACAAACAAACAACCTCGTTCATACCAACAGTCTTTCTCACAACAAACAATCGATACACTAACTACCTCTCACTCGGTTACGCACACACATACACACTCTCTCTCTCTCTCTCTCTCTCTCTCTCTCTCTCTCTCTCTCTCTCTCTCTGGATTTGGGAAACAGAAAAAATAAATAAATATAAAACAAAAATCAATCCTCCACAACTTCAAGAGAAATAAGTACATTAACACTGTAGCGGATAAATCACTACTACGTAGTGCCGACAGAGAATGCCTATCACGTTCCTTCATATGATTAATTCAAGTCAGATTTCATGGATTTATATTATATAAAAAATAAAGAAAGTGAAAAGTACCAAAATTTGGCATTTTCAAAATTAGATGTAGGCTACCAATTGTACTTGATACTCGGTAACTAACCAAATTTAGTTAACAAGTAACAAAAACGTTAACCATGTGGGCCTATCCTGGGTGCCCAGTCCTCTTGAACTAAGCAGGCTAGTCCGTAGTGTGTGTGGACATCTCTCACAGAATTGGAGCATCGCTCCAGTCCTTAAGGACAAACCGTACGGTCAGTCCTCTGCGTGTATGGCCGGTTTAACACATGACAGGGGATGATGGAAAATTCAAATAATAGAATCTAAGGAGTGAGAGAAAATTTTAGGACTTCATGGGCATCGCTCCTGAGCTCTGTGGTTCGGTGATGTAAAGGACAATCAAACATTCACTTTCAGGCTATTTTGATATTTTGTCTTCCCCTTTCCAAGCTTACTGCATCAACTGTAGTAATATTGTTTAACTACTATATTGATAGACCGAGTAGATAGCATGATAATTGCTCAAGCACTCCAAATTAGAGCTTCAAGGGTAAACAATGTATTTTTAGCTCGTTATGTACACATCTATTAGAGTATTGACCCGGTCCAAAGGCTCACATCCAGCCGCACATAGCTGTGCTAACTCAGATCCTTGATGACTTAGATAGGACACTGTATATGGGAACTTTTATAATACACACATAAGAATATTTGAATCAAAATTATAAAAACATTGTTCATGAAATTAAGAAGTTACCTTCATTTCTAAGACATGTAATATTCTCAAGATCATTGATAACTTTCAGTTATAGTATTAGCATAGGGAATAGTAATATTCTCAAGATCATTGATAACTTTCAGTTATAGTATTAGCATAGGGAATAGTAATATTCTCAAGATCATTGATAACTTTCAGTTATAGTATTAGCATAGGGAATAGTAATATTCGTAAGATCATTGATAACTTTCAGTTATAGTATTAGCATAGGGAATAGTAATATTCTCAAGATCATTGATAACTTTCAGTTATAGTTTTAGCATAGGGAATAGTAATATTCGTAAGATCATTGATAACTTTCAGTTATAGTTTTAGCATAGGGAATAGTAATATTCGTAAGATCATTGATAACTTTCAGTTATAGTATTAGCATAGGGAATAGTAATATTCTCAAGATCATTGATAACTTTCAGTTATAGTATTAGCATAGGGAATAGTAATATTCGTAAGATCATTGATAACTTTCAGTTATAGTATTAGCATAGGGAATAGTAATATTCGTAAGATCATTGATAACTTTCAGTTATAGTATTAGCATAGGGAATAGTAATATTCTCAAGATCATTGATAACTTTCAGTTATAGTATTAGCATAGGGAATAGTAATATTCTCAAGATCATTGATAACTTTCAGTTATAGTTTTAGCATAGGGAATAGTAATATTCGTAAGATCATTGATAACTTTCAGTTATAGTATTAGCATAGGGAATAGTAATATTCGTAAGATCATTGATAACTTTCAGTTATAGTATTAGCATAGGGAATAGTAATATTCTCAAGATCATTGATAACTTTCAGTTATAGTTTTAGCATAGGGAATAGTAATATTCTCAAGATCATTGATAACTTTCAGTTATAGTATTAGCATAGGGAATAGTAATATTCTCAAGATCATTGATAACTTTCAGTTATAGTATTATCATAGGGAATAGTAATATTCTCAAGATCATTGATAACTTTCAGTTATAGTTTTAGCATAGGGAATAATTTTATTCGTATGCCATCTGCACGTGTATTTTTTTTTTCAGGCAAATTACAGGTGAATACATTTTGAATAAAATTAGTATATCTTTCTTTCATGACAAAATCTCGAAAAATTACACCGTTCTAAGGCTAAGCAACTTTTTTTCATATGATTTGTCAGAAAACAAATTTCTCAAAGGTTTGTTAGATAATAATAGTGGTCGAATTTACCTCAAGGCCACTTATTTTCTACTCAATTTATTAAAGTGTGCATTCAAGGTGCTATTCGGTCATTAGTATTTACTGTATCCATCATCGATTATTTATTAGGTAAAATTAATACCTAACTTTCATTACTAATAAACATTGCAACAACTAAAGTTATTTTATTCTACTGCTATTAGCTACTTCAAATGAACTAATAAGGAATTATGGTAGAAGTATTTGCTAGAACATTAACGGTTATCAAATTAGATTCAGGTAATGATACAATATTTTACAAGTTGCATCAAAAATCTTCATTTAATTTATCTGCAGAAACCTTCAAACAGAAATGAATTCTTTATGTCTTCAGTGTCGGATTGTATCGGAGGGAAGGGAAATTACATTCCCCTCCCCTCCCCTTGACAGTGTCTACTTGGCCCTCCCCCCAAAAATAGTGAATGACAAATAATGAAATCTATATATATATATATATATATATATATATATATATATATATATGCATATATATATATATATATATATATATATATATATATATATACATATACATATATGTGTGTGTGTGTTTGTGTGTTTGTGCTCATGTTGGACAGGCTGACATGTCTTTTTTATAGTTTATATATGTTTTTACTGTTTTAAGAAATATTTTATTTTAATAGTTCATTACTACTCCTGTACTTTAGTTATTTCCTTATTTCCTTTCCTCACTTTGCTACTTTTACTCTGTTGGAGCTCTTGGACTAATAGCATCCTTCTTTTTTAGCTAGTGTGGTAGGATTACTAGTAACTATGTATATATATATATATATATATATATATATATATATATATATATATATATCTATATATATATATGTATATATATATATATATATATATATATATATATATATATATATATATATCTATATATATATATATATATATATATATATATATATATATATATATTTATATATATATATAGATATATATATATATATATATATATATATATATATATATATAAATGTGTGTGTATGTGTGCATCTATATTCACACGCACATATATGTATATATATATATATATATATATATATATATATATATATGTGTGTGTGTGTGTGTATGCGTGCGTGCGTGTGTGTGTTTGTGTGTGCGGATGTGTGTGCATTTTGTAGTGGATGATCAATTCATCAAATTATAAAACAGTATGAAATATGACAATAGTTTTGTAATATTCATATGCACTGGCTCAGGTTGGACAATGCTCCATCTATTTCTTAGTAGCAGTAGGAAGAGAAGCACTTCATCTTTTTGGTCACGTTGCCTCTGAGGAACGATTAGCATTGACTGTCCGAGGAATTTTAATTCTAGCTGTAACTCCAATCTACAAGAAGGGATAAATTAAAAAAGTAAAAAAAGTGGAAATTACAGACATATGAGTCTAACTTCGGTGCATTGCAATTTTTTTTTAATGAATCCTGGTATATTAAATAGTGGAACACATAGATCAAAACAATCACCTGGAAGACAGTCAACACGGTTTTAGACAAAAGAGATTCTCTCTGACAAATCAGTTGAAATTTTTCCACATGTTTATCATATATGACAAAAGCAGCGCAATAGATATCATATACCTAAACTTTCAAAGGGATTTTGATAAATCCCTCATAGAATATAATGGCTAAACTTAGGGCACTAGATATCAATGATGAGCCAGCTGAATAAATTGAAAATTGGCTTGCAAAAAAAAAAAAAAAAAAAAAAAAAAATGTTGTAATTAATATAGAAGCCTCAGAGTGAGCAGCTTTTACATCAGGAGTACCTCTACAATCCGTCATTTGCTTATTACTATTTCGTATTTACTTGAACCACAATAGAATTACGATTAACTAATAGAACAGCCCAATTTTCCGACGATGCTAATTTATATTAGGCATAAACGCTGCGAATTCAGAAGATGTAGAGGCCTTAGAGGAGGATCTAATTGAATTGGGAGAATTGTCGAGAAAAGGCCCAATTCCTTTTAACTGTGGAGAATGCAAAATAGGTTATAGTAACCCACAAATAGATTACACACTGTTGGGTAAGGAAATAAAAAAGTCTTGGCCGGGAGGAAGATCTCGGCATTATTATTAGCAAAGATTTACAGTTCAACGGGTAGAGCATAAAAGTTGAGAGAGAGAGAGAGAGAGAGAGAGAGAGAGAGAGAGAGAGAGAGAGAGAGTTGTAGGTTACAGAACAAGACAATTCATTTACGGAAGCAAAGACATTATACTGCAGCTGTAGGGATTACTAGTAAAACCAAATCTAGAATACGTAGTGCAATTCTAGGTCCCAAGTATTCAAAAGATATAGATATAGACAGACTGAAAGCAGTACATGCTATGGCCACTAAACTAATCCCAACACCAAAACAGTCGGGATATAAACGGAAAATGGAAAGTTTAAACTTATTTTATACACAAACTCCATTACTAAGAGCACCGCTAATAGAACATTCAAAATTCTTAAAGGTTCAAATATAGACTACAGCCAACTTCTTCGGGCTTAGCACGAATCAGTTCAGAGGCAACGGATATGAATTTGTATTGAAGGGACACAACACCCTTCAGTGTGGTCATTTCTTTACATGACGGATGTAGTCAACAGTAACACGGAAAACGAATTCAAAAATACATTAGACAAGATCCTGAAGACTCTTTCAACGTTAAAACTAATTCGTCCTATTCAGGAGCAAATGGAGTCACCGCGAATGAACTAAAACGTCTTTGAGACATCGATATTCCTCGTAAATCCGTGTAAGTCTCTCTCTCTCTCTCTCTCTCTCTCTCTCTCTCTCTCTCTCTCTCTCTCTCTCTCTCTAATGTTAATACTTTTCTAACTCTCCCCTTTCTCTTTCACTACAGAATTTCTATCCAAAGCAATTCATAATAAGGACTCGATCCACACCGAAACCGGCGTCGTCAACCTCCCCTCTTGGTCTCTCAGTCAGTCACCTGTCCCATTGTCTCGGTCAATATGCTAGCCTGACCATTCTTTAGTACACAAGATACCAATAGGCATTCTAATTCTCATGGTCGTAGTTAACGCATTTTAATATGCTACCAAGAAATTTTACTCTTATTATTCATTGGCAAAACATACCCGACATAGTTAAATTTTACTTATAATGACTTAAATGATTTGATAGTCAGCTTTGGTTTTGTTTTAATACGGATTTGGGTAAATAACCATCCTGAAGTTGAACCCACCATATGTATATGCATATGTATATATATATATATATATATATATATATATATATATATATATATATATATATATATATATATACTGTATATATATATACATATATGCATATATATATATATATATATATATATATATATATGCGTGTGTGTATGCGTCGATAAGTACTCCAGAGAGAGAGAGAGAGAGAGAGAGAGAGAGAGAGAGAGAGAGAGAGAGGTTGTATGTGCGTACGGGCATGTGTATCTACAAGTGTGCCAGAGGTGACTTGGCTCCTTCGCACTATTTTGTGACAATCTCTTCATAATAAATGTGTTGCAGAGAAATAAATTTTGATGATGTATGAGATGTATTACCTTAATCACATTGTCGTTCATATTACATCAGGGGATCTTCTTCCGAAATCCTAAACTGAATTACAATGATTAAGTAGGTCAGCACAACACTAGCGATCTGCAAGGAAATAAAGAGTTATTGATTACATATACTTGTAATAACCGTTATTCTAGATGTTATTCACTTTGCTCTTATGTTGCATAATCATAATTATTGTAAAATTATTTCAAAATAACAATCAATATTTAAAGAACGTTTCGTTTGAATCATGTTTATTCTTATATTCAAATTGCATGATGAAATTTAAACTCTTGGCTTATAATAACTATTGGATTGAAGAAAACTAGATAATTTTTTTTAGGAAACTTACACCAATTAAATAATGGCGTCCAATCTCAAAGAGTCCAAAAACCGAAAATTTGGCCCCTTTCTCGAGTAGTCGAATAACCCGCTTCATCTTCGGACAAATAATCATGCAAAATAAAACATCAATAGGCAGTAATCGAAGAATAAGATACATGTAACATTTCAATAAAACTCTAAACATACTTGTTCTACATATAACTCATTTTAAAGACATCAAACAAAATATCAATGCCCATTTACTTTTGTAATTAAATGCAAAAGGAAACAAACCTCTTCTAAAAGAATCCTGTTCTTTTGAAACTCTGCCAGTCGAAAGACTTTCTTCAGCCAGTACTGCCGCTGAAATATATATGGGGGCAATGTTCATTATATCACATATGAAAAAATAGATCTATGAATACTATTTTATTTGAAGAAAATTTAACGAAATGTAGTAGAAATTCATTTTGTTTTTTATAGGTTTCAGATTTATAACTATTATAATTCAAATAAAGATATTTACCTACATATACACTTATTATCCCACACATACTCACGTTTGACACACATAGCACACACATATATATATGTATATATATATATATATATATATATATATATATATATATATATATATATATATATATATATATGCGTGTGTGTGTGTGTATGTATATATACACACGCATATATATATATATACACACGTATATATATACATACATATACACACACACACACATATATATATATATATATATATATATATATATATATATATATATATATATTTATATATATATATATATATATATATATATATATATAAATATATGAATGTGTGTACATATACTGTACATATATATACATATATATATATATATATATATATATATATATATATATATATACATACACGTATATATATATACATACATATATACACATACACACACACACATATATATATATATATATGTGTGTGTGTGTGTGTGTCCGTGTGTGTCTGTGTGTGTGTTTCTGTGTGTGCACTTAATCATTTAAAATGATTAGGAGTAGTGTTAGGACTTTTCAATTATTGTAAAATTAACTTACGAGCATTAAAAAGGTGTCTTACCTCAGTTTGAAGGGTGTCTGGAGAAATAAAAAGCAACACACCATTTACTATATTGAGTAAAGTGTTGACTACCAGCGCTGGGGAAGACTTCAATGCAAACACTACATATATATCAGTCAAACAGGTCATGAGATGCACTCCGATGGCAAGTAGCAAAGGACCACTTTCGAATTCCATGAGTTTTTCTACAACCTCATCCAAAACGATTATGAAGTGGCATAGCCTATCAATATCTAGTTGAAGATGTTCATGATTTGCTTGTTGCTGAATACTGTTTGTGCAATATTCATTTCCAGAAACAGTATCTCTGTTATTTCTTATGTGCGAGGAAAGAGATTCTTCAGATTCCGTAATATTCTTCGGTGAACTTTGTGAGGATGACTCGAAAGCAGATCTTCTTAGTAAAACTTTGACATTGAAGGGTTTTTGTGTCCAGTAGTCGACATGCCTTTGCATTTTTTGTCTTAATCTCAAAGTCAGAGTCTTGCATATAGAATACATGAATCCGTTAATGGCCATTCCACTCAAAGGAATGTACATAAAAACTGCAAATGAATTAAAGATTTTCAAGTAAATATCTCTCGCAGGATCTGTTGAGATGCATAGGTAAATTAGAATAAAAACTATACTGTAAGACACAGCCATTGACAAATAGAGGTAAAGGAAATGTCTTTGTATTAACCCTTTGCCTCGAAGTATTTCGTATTCAAATATTTTCAGGAGGTGAACAATGTCTCTACTGTAACGAAGGAAATAGATTTGTTGAAGTGCTGACGCTCCAAGAAATGCCAGATTGCAAATTCCAATCAGTATATCGTTGGTGCTTTTCCCTACTGGTCTTGCGAAGAGGAAGTTCGTTATCACTGAAGATGAAATAAACAAAAACATTAAAACTGACCATATGATAGAAGTGCAATCCTTCTGAATTTCAATCTTTTGTCTTCTACCATTGTTTATTTCTCCCCAGTGTCCTTCGGGTATACGTGACCTGCCAGGGAGGCATTCCACATACATCAAACTATATGGAAAGGCCCCATAGAACTTCATGATTGTCAACGGAAGAATGATGGGATGGCGATGATGACCAAACATGTTTTCACTTTGAATGGGGAATTGGTAAATCCTGACCGAAGTGATGGTGAAAAAGGGTCCTTTTAGTGAATGATGAATAAGGAAGCACTTGCTTCTTCAAATTCCTCAGCTGGACTAACATTACCGTCGATAAGAGATAAGAATAAAGAAAATCGATAAGAGAGGGCGGGGTATGTTTATGCTATTAAAGTGGGCTTTGCTTCTAGAACAGTAAGGGTTTCGACTAGAGGTATGCATAATTCAGGGGATACTCAAGAAGTCTGTGAGGGGATACGCCCTTACCAAAGAAAAAGTCATTTAGGCATAGGATGGGATGCTTTACTGTTACAAGGATCGCGTGACATTTTATGAAGCAAAAGCCAGTAAGATCAAAATCAAAAGTATAGTACCAAGCGCTTTCGTGCATTTTAATACACAAATCTTCAGTGTACAATAAAAAGCGAGTTACAGTTGGAGGACGCCAATAAGGAAAATACAGTAAAATGTTGAACAATAAAATGAATGATATAAGAATTTTATTAGCTAAATGGCATTGTCAAACAAGCAAACCACAGCCAAAATTTTTACTTGAACGTAAAGTGGTCCTAAAAAAAAAAAACAGCTAAACAGAAATTACGTAATTTTGAATTGTATAACAATATTAATCATGAGGAAATTATCCAATTCATATAAAACTCATTCCAATGTTATATACGCAATCAGACTTTATCTTTATGATAATAGATTCTAAAAATTAAAAAAAAAAAATACCTCTGGGTTGAGGTGACCATATTTTTTTTCATGATTTTCTATCATTTTTTTTTTATTGATAATCTTTTTTTTCATCTGTATCTCACTTTATTGTACCCTGAAGAAGTGCGTATCAAAATGCACGAAAATGCTAGGTACTGAACATTTTTATTTTTTCCTACTGGCTCTTGCTGTATATTAAGGAAGGTTCTGTGCATTTGAATATCACAGCTAATGCAAAATGTGTCTTAAGACTTACTGCTAATACTTCATGAAAAGGAAGGATTCTGATTTTTGTAGGTACATATTGAGGCTGTGCTCTAATTAAGGTTCGTGAGATTAAACAGTGAATTATTAATCAACTTTTGTTAGAAGAATTTTGCTTGCTTTCAGTTTGCTTCTTCAAAGCAAGGCATATCATACTTTTCCCTCTTAGTTATCTGCTAAGAGATCAATGCATATCTATTCCATTCTTTTAAATCTGCTTGCATATTTCTACACTTTATTTTTCATTGCCATAGAATTCTATCTGTCTTTGAAACTTGTTTTTCTGTGATATGTGTAAAAAGGTCTACACGTGCGTTTAGCTGCTGTAGGCTATATCATTGCAATTTCTGGGATTTTTTGTGTGTGTGGGGGGGGGGGGAACATCATGAATTTGTTGGCCAATATATGCCGTCTGTACTTTTTGTTGATCTAGCGTTATTTTCTTTGTTTTGTGTTACCGTAGATGTTTGATAATTAACATTATAATAAATTATTACTCTGTTTAAAGTAGTTTCTAATAATATGGATAATTATACGTTTATTTTTATATGTATATATATGCATACATATATATATATACATATATATATATATATATATATATATATATATATATGTTATATATATATATATGTATACATATACATGTATATATATATATATATATATATATATATATATATATATATGTTATATATATATGTATACATATATATGTATATATATATATATATATATATATATATATATATATATATATATGTATATATGTATATACAGTATGTATATATACTGTACATATATATAACACACACACACACACACACACACATATATATATATATATATATATATATACATATATATATATATATATATATAATTTATATATATATATATATATATATATATATATATATATATATTTACATATATATATACAGTATATATATGTATATATATATATATATATATATATATATATATATATACTCTATTTACATATATATATATATATATATATGTATATGTATATATATATATATATAGAGAGAGAGAGAGATAGATCGATAGATTTATATGTATATATAAAACACACACACACATATATATATATATATATATATATATATATAAACAAGCGCACAATCAATCATATTACAGTATTAGAAATTACATTAGATAGGGTTATATTAGAATCTCTGCCTGGCCAGAAGCTATTGCCATAAAATGAATTCCAGTGTATATATATTCCCAAGATAAAATTCGGTATTAAATGCCATTGTGGTTGAAATTTATATATATATATATATATATATATATATATATATATATATATATATATAAATATATATATATATATATATATATATATATATATATTTATATATATGCAAATCTATATGAAGATCTGAAAATATTTATGAAAAAAGATAAGAATCCATTTACATTTTTTTTAGGTGATATCAATGCTAAAATAGGTCCAAAGAAGAGAGGAGAACCAGCTGTCGGTAAATTTCGATTGGGCACAAGGAATGATTGGATACATGCTTATACAAATTTCTTAAAGAAACAATTTATTTTCTCATAAAAAGGGACATAGATATTGGACATGGAGAAGCCCAAACAGAGAAACAAAGAAGGAAATACATTCTATTTTCAGAGAAAACGGTAATTTACTGAATTATGTAACGGTGTTAAATGAGTTGAAGTTAAGGTACCATAAAATGATGAAAAGCCAAAAACCTGATGAGTTTAGTTTGACAATACAAAATAGGTAGACCCAGATACATGATGAAATAGTAGCTGGTATCAAGGGTAATAATAGGATAAGTAAAGAAAGCATTCAAAGACATGAAAAGGGTTGTTGGTTAGTTCACCTTCCTTACCATCCTTGTGAGGTAAAGAGCGGGGTTTGGGAGAGCCTATAGGTATACCTGCTGAGGCATCAGCAGCCATTGCTTGGCCCTCCCTGCTCCCAGCTTGTGTGCAGGGGCGTGGGCGCTGATCATATGTATATATGATCAGTCTCTGGGACATAGTCCTGCGTGCTAGGCCAATTTCACCGTCCCATCTGCTATTCATGAGTGGCCTTTAAATCTATAAACCTTTAAAAGGGGGAAAGCAGTAGGAGAATGGGGCCCAACAATCGTTTCTATGATAGGTGGAGGAGATTTCATAATAGTAAAACTTGCTGAATTTTACACAAATTGTTTACAAGAATGTATTATACCTATAGATTCGAATAACCTTATCATTAAACCAATTCACAAATAGGCAGAACACTTGAAAAATTACCACGCAATAAGTTTACTCTCCATGATATTTACAAAGATCATATTAGGCCAAATAGAAAGAGCTAGACTATTCATATAAGAGAGCAGGCAGCCTTTCGAAGTGGATATTCAACAACTGACCATGTCCATGTCTTTAACCAGCTAATGAAAAAACTATCAAAGTACACCAAATCACTATGTATGGTATTTATACACTATGAGAAAGCTTTTAATTCTGTCAAGACTCAGCAGTGAGGAAATCCCTTCAAAGACAATAATTAGATGCAAATCATGTTTGTTGACTTCACGATATTTATATGAGAAAGAAGTTAGACAAAGAGACTCCATCTCTCCTAAATTATTGAAAGCAGGCTTAGATGTTTTTAAAAAACTTGTTTAGGAAAATGTATGAATTAATATTCATGGAGAATAACTTGAAATGCACATGACATAGTTCTGTTCAGTAAATTATGAAACGAACTGAGAAAAGATGATAAAAGACCTGAATAGATAAACACAGAAATGTAGGACTGAAAATGAATATGAGTAAAACTAAAAGTATGTGCATTGGAAATGCAGAGATTATTAATAGATATACGTACTTAAAACGGGCAGTAAGTGTTTCCCCAAGACACGAGAACGAAATTGAAAAAAGGATAAGAACAAAATGGAAAGTTTCTGTTAACAAAATAAGATTATGACACGTAAATTCCCACTTCCTCTGAAAAGGAAAGTATTTAATCAGATGGTCATATCAGTATTATTT
The DNA here is from genome assembly GCF_036898095.1 of Palaemon carinicauda. Taxonomy (NCBI): domain Eukaryota; kingdom Metazoa; phylum Arthropoda; class Malacostraca; order Decapoda; family Palaemonidae; genus Palaemon; species Palaemon carinicauda. The sequence goes on from NW_027171662.1 coordinate 341,998, forward strand.
TATGCAGCAGAAATTTTTAGCTTTAATAAAGCCTTCGAACATAAGCTAGTTACAAATCAAAAAGCTATGGAAAGAACAATGACTGGAATAAACCTAAGTGACAGAAAAAGAGCAACCGGGATACAATAGTAATATTCTACCAACTTGTAAGAAAAAGGAATGGCTTTGGGCAGGGTATATAATGAGAAGGACAGATAATAGATGGACATTAAGAATAGAGGTTACAAAAGAAGCAGGGGAAGGAAGAGAAGACGTTGGTGTGACGAACTAAGGAAGTCTGTAGGCGTGGACAGCAAAGAAAGACCATAAACAGACGCAACAGGAAGGACATGTCCGAGGCCTTTATTTTGCAGTAGACTAGTAATGGCTGATGATGATGATGATGATATATATATATACATATATATATATATATATATATATATATATATATATATATATATATATACATATATATATATATATATATATATATATATACATATATATATATATATATATATATATATATTGTACACATATATTCATATACAATATATATATTGTAAATGAGTGTATGTGAGCAATATATATATATATATATATATATATATATATATATATATATATATATATAGTATATAAGAATATGTGCGCAATATATATATATATATATATATATATATATATATATATATATACATATATATATATATATATATATATATACATATATTTATACTGTATATATAAAATTACATATAAATGAACAGATATATATATATATATATATATATATATATATATATATATATATATATATATATATATATATATATATATATATATATATATATATAATATATGTGTGTGTGTGTACTATATACAGTATATATACATATATATATATGATAAATTTTGCAAATTTTTACGTGTTTTTCATATTCAAATAAGCCATATATATTTTGATATATTAATGTCTGGATTCTCTTAACGACCTCGGGATCAGAGCCCCAGGCGAAATCTCACAAAGACAAGAGCTTGGCTCCGGCCGGGAATCGAACCCTGGTCGGCAAGCTTATATAGACAGTGACTAACCCATTCGGCCACGAAGGAAGATAAAAGTCAATGACAATTCTACTATACTTATACCTGTCGAATTCAGGTATTTTGTACTTAGAATTGAAATCAACCCATCTTCACCATCGTAGCTAATTGGTAGTTTGTTACTTGGCATTCAATTAATGATAAATTTTGCACATTTTTACGTGTTTTTCATATTCAAATAAGCCATATATATTTTGATATATTAATGTCTGGATTCTCTTAACGACCTCGGGATCAGAGCCCCAGGCGAAATCTCACAAAGACAAGAGCTTGGCTCCGGCCGGGAATCGAACCCTGGTCGGCAAGCTTATATAGACAGTGACTAACCCATTCGGCCACGAAGGAAGATAAAAGTCAATGACAATTCTACTATACTTATACCTGTCGAATTCAGGTATTTTGTACTTAGAATTGAAATCAACCCATCTTCACCATCGTAGCTAATTGGTAGTTTGTTACTTGGCATTCAATTAATGATAAATTTTGCACATTTTTACGTGTTTTTCATATTCAAATAAGCCATATATATTTTGATATATTAATGTCTGGATTCTCTTAACGACCTCGGGATCAGAGCCCCAGGCGAAATCTCACAAAGACAAGAGCTTGGCTCCGGCCGGGAATCGAACCCTGGTCGGCAAGCTTATATAGACAGTGACTAACCCATTCGGCCACGAAGGAAGATAAAAGTCAATGACAATTCTACTATACTTATACCTGTCGAATTCAGGTATTTTGTACTTAGAATTGAAATCAACCCATCTTCACCATCGTAGCTAATTGGTAGTTTGTTACTTGGCATTCAATTAATGATAAATTTTGCACATTTTTACGTGTTTTTCATATTCAAATAAGCCATATATATTTTGATATATTAATGTCTGGATTCTCTTAACGACCTCGGGATCAGAGCCCCAGGCGAAATCTCACAAAGACAAGAGCTTGGCTCCGGCCGGGAATCGAACCCTGGTCGGCAAGCTTATATAGACAGTGACTAACCCATTCGGCCACGAAGGAAGATAAAAGTCAATGACAATTCTACTATACTTATACCTGTCGAATTCAGGTATTTTGTACTTAGAATTGAAATCAACCCATCTTCACCATCGTAGCTAATTGGTAGTTTGTTACTTGGCATTCAATTAATGATAAATTTTGCACATTTTTACGTGTTTTTCATATTCAAATAAGCCATATATATTTTGATATATTAATGTCTGGATTCTCTTAACGACCTCGGGATCAGAGCCCCAGGCGAAATCTCACAAAGACAAGAGCTTGGCTCCGGCCGGGAATCGAACCCTGGTCGGCAAGCTTATATAGACAGTGACTAACCCATTCGGCCACGAAGGAAGATAAAAGTCAATGACAATTCTACTATACTTATACCTGTCGAATTCAGGTATTTTGTACTTAGAATTGAAATCAACCCATCTTCACCATCGTAGCTAATTGGTAGTTTGTTACTTGGCATTCAATTAATGATAAATTTTGCACATTTTTACGTGTTTTTCATATTCAAATAAGCCATATATATTTTGATATATTAATGTCTGGATTCTCTTAACGACCTCGGGATCAGAGCCCCAGGCGAAATCTCACAAAGACAAGAGCTTGGCTCCGGCCGGGAATCGAACCCTGGTCGGCAAGCTTATATAGACAGTGACTAACCCATTCGGCCACGAAGGAAGATAAAAGTCAATGACAATTCTACTATACTTATACCTGTCGAATTCAGGTATTTTGTACTTAGAATTGAAATCAACCCATCTTCACCATCGTAGCTAATTCGTCACTGTCTATATAAGCTTGCCGACCAGGGTTCGATTCCCGGCCGGAGCCAAGCTCTTGTCTTTGTGAGATTTCGCCTGGGGCTCTGATCCCGAGGTCGTTAAGAGAATCCAGACATTAATATATCAAAATATATATGGCTTATTTGAATATGAAAAACACGTAAAAATGTGCAAAATTTATCATTAATTGAATGCCAAGTAACAAACTACCAATTAGCTACGATGGTGAAGATGGGTTGATTCTCAATTCTAAGTACAAAATACCTGAATTCGACAGGTATAAGTATAGTAGAATTGTCATTGACTTTTATCTTCCTTCGTGGCCGAATGGGTTAGTCACTGTCTACATAAGCTTGCCGACCAGGGTTCGATTCCCGGCCGGAGCCAAGCTCTTGTCTTTGTGAGATTTCGCCTGGGGCTCTGATCCCGAGGTCGTTAAGAGAATCCAGACATTAATATATCAAAATATATATGGCTTATTTGAATATGAAAAACACGTAAAAATGTGCAAAATTTATCATTAATTGAATGCCAAGTAACAAACTACCAATTAGCTACGATGGTGAAGATGGGTTGATTTCAATTCTAAGTACAAAATACCTGAATTCGACAGGTATAAGTATAGTAGAATTGTCATTGACTTTTATCTTCCTTCGTGGCCGAATGGGTTAGTCACTGTCTATATAAGCTTGCCGACCAGGGTTCGATTCCCGGCCGGAGCCAAGCTCTTGTCTTTGTGAGATTTCGCCTGGGGCTCTGATCCCGAGGTCGTTAAGAGAATCCAGACATTAATATATCAAAATATATATGGCTTATTTGAATATGAAAAACACGTAAAAATGTGCAAAATTTATCATTAATTGAATGCCAAGTAACAAACTACCAATTAGCTACGATGGTGAAGATGGGTTGATTCTCAATTCTAAGTACAAAATACCTGAATTCGACAGGTATAAGTATAGTAGAATTGTCATTGACTTTTATCTTCCTTCGTGGCCGAATGGGTTAGTCACTGTCTATATAAGCTTGCCGACCAGGGTTCGATTCCCGGCCGGAGCCAAGCTCTTGTCTTTGTGAGATTTCGCCTGGGGCTCTGATCCCGAGGTCGTTAAGAGAATCCAGACATTAATATATCAAAATATATATGGCTTATTTGAATATGAAAAACACGTAAAAATGTGCAAAATTTATCATTAATTGAATGCCAAGTAACAAACTACCAATTAGCTACGATGGTGAAGATGGGTTGATTTCAATTCTAAGTACAAAATACCTGAATTCGACAGGTATAAGTATAGTAGAATTGTCATTGACTTTTATCTTCCTTCGTGGCCGAATGGGTTAGTCACTGTCTATATAAGCTTGCCGACCAGGGTTCGATTCCCGGCCGGAGCCAAGCTTTTGTCTTTGTGAGATTTCGCCTGGGGCTCTGATCCCGAGGTCGTTAAGAGAATCCAGACATTAATATATCAAAATATATATGGCTTATTTGAATATGAAAAACACGTAAAAATGTGCAAAATTTATCATTAATTGAATGCCAAGTAACAAACTACCAATTAGCTACGATGGTGAAGATGGGTTGATTTCAATTCTAAGTACAAAATACCTGAATTCGACAGGTATAAGTATAGTAGAATTGTCATTGACTTTTATCTTCCTTCGTGGCCGAATGGGTTAGTCACTGTCTATATAAGCTTGCCGACCAGGGTTCGATTCCCGGCCGGAGCCAAGCTCTTGTCTTTGTGAGATTTCGCCTGGGGCTCTGATCCCGAGGTCGTTAAGAGAATCCAGACATTAATATATCAAAATATATATGGCTTATTTGAATATGAAAAACACGTAAAAATGTGCAAAATTTATCATTAATTGAATGCCAAGTAACAAACTACCAATTAGCTACGATGGTGAAGATGGGTTGATTTCAATTCTAAGTACAAAATACCTGAATTCGACAGGTATAAGTATAGTAGAATTGTCATTGACTTTTATCTTCCTTCGTGGCCGAATGGGTTAGTCACTGTCTATATAAGCTTGCCGACCAGGGTTCGATTCCCGGCCGGAGCCAAGCTCTTGTCTTTGTGAGATTTCGCCTGGGGCTCTGATCCCGAGGTCGTTAAGAGAATCCAGACATTAATATATCAAAATATATATGGCTTATTTGAATATATATATATATATATATATATATATATATATGTTCATACTGTCACAAGTACAAAATATGTTAATATACATAGATATCTGTCACTGTTTCTGCTTAGCCTATCAGACGCAAAGTCAGGAGACATGGCACCGGAAAAATGATGATTAGACCATTTTGTTGTTTTCGAATTCTTCGTTACAGGCAAGGAGGGTGGAGAGAGCAGCAAAAAGAGTCCATTGACATAGATCTGAGGGACATACCCATACCTAGGACCCCCAAGGCAAGATAGGATCGGCCCCCTGAGGGACCCATGAACGACACTGCCCAAGATAACTAAACCTTGGTGCAGTTTTGAAGATAGTCACGACTAACGGCTAACGTCCATTCCCATTGGGGGCCTTTAAAGATAAGAACCATTGATTTTTATAATGTAGTTTAATAAGTCTCCCTTTGCTGTAGATCTCGCCGCCGTCCGAGC
>NW_027171662.1:352500-362500 GCF_036898095.1 Palaemon carinicauda
TGTCATTCTCATTATATGTCCTATCCATGTGCATTTCTCTTTCTTACATATTGTTACATTATCCTCTGCTTAAGTTTGCTCTCGTATCCATGTTGTTCTTTTCCTGTTTCTGTGGGGATAACAAAGACAGATTATATACATATTTATGAATACACACAGACATATACATTGTATATATATACACATATTTATATATATATATATATATATATATATATATATGTATATATATATACAGAGAGAGAGAGAGAGAGACTTACTTTACATTTATATCCTAGAGAAGATATATCCCATAGGATACTCCGTCAAACAATGTCCTTGGCAACATCCTTCCAACTTTCCCAGCAAGACAAAGCGAAGAAGGAGCTCAACGTATTCCTCACAGAAGCAGCAGGACAAGTTCGCTTAAATGCTTTGGATACTGGTCTCATTAAGAAGGTCTTCTTATTCAAGAGATGCCATACCTATATCAAAGGAGGAGGAGGAGGAGGAGGAGGAGGAGGCACAAAATATCCGCCATCATGGTGATGTCGCCGTGGTTGTTCAACTTGTATGTTGATGGAGTGGTGAGAGAGGTGAATGCTCAAGTGCTTGGGCGAGGATTAAAACTGGTAGACGAGACTGACTATGAATGGGAGGTAAATCAGTTGTTGTTTGCGGATGATACTGTATTGGTTGCAGACACAGAAGAGAAGCTTGGCCGATTAGTGACAGAATTTGGAAGAGTGTGTGAGAGAAGGAAGTTGAGAGTTAATGTGGGTAAGAGTAAGGTTATGAGATGTACGAGAAGGGAAGGTGGTGCAAGGTTGAATGTCATGTTGAATGGAGAGTTACTTAAGGAGGTGGATCAGTTTAAGTTCTTGAGGTCTGTTGTTGCAGCAAATGGTAAAGTGGAAGCAGATGTACGTCAGATAGTGAATGAAGGTTGCAAAGTGTTGGGGGCAGTTAAGGGAGTAGTAAAAAATAGAGGGTTGGGCATGAATGTAAAGAGAGTTCTATATGAGAAAGTGATTGTACCAACTGTGATGTATGGGTCGGAGTTGTGGAGAATGAAAGTGACGGAGAGACAGAAATTGAATGTGTTTGAGAGGAAGTGTCTAAGGGGTATGGTTAGTGTATCGCGAGTAGATAGGTTTAGGAACGAAGTAGTGAGGGTGAGAACGGGTGTAAGAAATGAGTTAGCAGCTAGAGTGGATATGAATGTGTTGAGGTGGTTTGGCCATGTTGAGAGAATGGAAAATGGCTGTCTGCTAAAGAAGGTGATGAATGCAAGAGTTGATGGGAGAAGTACAAGAGGAAGGCCAAGGTTTGGGTGGATGGATGGAGTGAAGGAAGCTCTGGGAGATAGGAGGATAGATGTGAGAGAGGCAAGAGAGCGTGCTAGAAATAGGAATGCATGGCGAGCGATTGTGACGCAGTTCCGGTAGGCCCTGCTGCTTCCTCCGGTGCCTTAAATGACTGCGTAGGTAGCAGCAGTAGGGGATTCAGCATTATGAAGCTTCATCTGTGGTGGTATAATGTGGGAGGGTGGGCTCTGGCACCCTAGCAGTACTAGCTAAACTCGGTTGAGTCCCTTGTTAGGCTGGGAGGAACAAAGAGAGTAGAGGTCCCCTTTTGTTTTGTTTCATTTGTTGATGTCGGCTACCCCCCAAAATTGGGGGAAGTGCCTTGGAATATGTATGTATGTATGGTTACTGTGAGAGACATCAGAGGAGACGCTAACTATACTAAGGCATTCAATTTTGAATTCATGTGTGGTTTGAATAAGAGAGAGAGAGAGAGAGAGAGAGAGAGAGAGAGAGAGAGAGAGAGATGCAAAAAATATGGCCATATTAGCTATGACTTCCATTCAAATTAATAAACTCTTCATGCGTCTATGAACATACGGTAAACTAAGCATCGAAGGTAAATGATTTGGCGTAAATAAAGTGAAATGCGTCATAATTGTGATTGGTTTTTTAAAGAAAAGTATTTCAACAAGATACCAATAACCATCAGGAGGCTGTCTGTTTCAAAGGAACTATTTCTTCCTGCTATATTGAATCATTTCCACGTCTCAACATAACAACTAATCCCCGGGAGTTTCACTATTCTATAAGTAAAATTGTAGCCAGGAAGTTGGTCACAAACAAACAAACATACAAACACAGGCAAAAATATACCCTCCTCACAACTTCGTTGCCAGAGGTAATAACTATAGACTATATTCAGTGTTCCCTTCGAATTAGTAATACTGACACTACTCATAATACTACAGCCAATCGTGAAAAACATAAAAATTATAAAAATAAAACCTAAAAATAAAGGAATTATCATATAAAGAGTAACAACTAGTAAGAAGATACTCCAACACTCACCATTTCTTGATGGAAGTCACCGCTACTTAGCATAATGGAGCCCCAAAACTGCCTTTCCAATTCAAGAGAACCATTGTGGAAGAACCTGTTGTAAAAGGGGAAAAAATAAACGGATTTTGAGCAAAGCGAAAAATCTATTTTTGTGTGAGGTAGCCATGTCTTCCTGATGGAAGTTTCTAATTGGTAGCTTTCTAGGGTATATTTGACTACAGTGATATTCCCAGAGAATTTTACCTTAAGGTATCAAGAATTCTAACTCCTGGAGCAAATATCCTTAAATAATCTCACAGGGATATCGCATAATATCAGAGGACGTATTCTTGACACGTCACATAGCTATCTTCGCCCCGAACAGTATTAACGCTTCGAGGGGGATATAGTGACAAGAATCCGAAACGAGAATGAAAAGAGAGCCGCTCATAAGGCATCTCTCCTATTCCGTTTCCAGTGTGTATCTGATGAAGGCGGTAGTGCCCTCTTTATTCCTTGTAGGGATATACGAGGTGTTACAGATACTGTTCTATAGGGACGGGTCAACAGGCCCTTTTACAATAAAAGGAAGGGCGGGTCCATCAGGACGACATGGCTACCTCACCCAAAATTAGATTTTTTGCTTCGCTCAAAATCCTTTTTTTGGGCTCAGGCCATGTCGTCCTGATGGAAGTTTACCAGAGCATTACTGTATCTGTGGATTCTCAATCAGTGCCGTACTCTCAAGAAAGTATTTTCCAGGTCCGTCTAGACCTAGAGACCTATGATGTTACCGTCATACATCATTTCATCTAAGCATGAACTATGTTAGTGCTTCCTGCCCCCTACAGGGATGAGTCATACTAGACTCTGGAAAAGTCTCGAGGAGTACATTATAACTTCTGGATGACAAAATGACAAGCTTGTTTAGTGCTCTCGCCCTATACATTATAAAGCAAAGTTTGTATAAGAGTCGCCAAAGTCAGAATGAATTTGTGACACCTTCCCCAATGTGACTACTCTTAATAACTATCGGATAAAGGTCATATCCGCATAGGAACAAATTTGCATCTCTGCCACTCTCCCGTTAGGGTACCACCTCAACCCTTCCTAAGGAAGGGTTAAGGAGAGTGGACTTTTGCTTGAATCAGGGAACAATCTTAAAAGACATACCATGATAAAAATATCCATATTTTAATCTTAATGCTCAGTACATATCTAATAAAAATGAGTGTGGGCGAATAAAACGCAGGGTTCACTATGAACTACTTTATTAAAATTTAATAAACGTGCATATCAGATCTACCTTTATAAAATTTATAAAAAGTGGATGATAACCATTAAAGCACAAAGAAAACAGTCAACAGAAAATATTGTTTCATCTACCATGAAACAGACTTGCCACTTCAATTGAATTAGTAATAATGCTACAGTCTGTATACTGTTTAATTACACTAGTGTAAGAAACGCTTGGCACAAGTGTCCGTATTATGCTATAGTTCACCAACGTCAATGGAACAGTTCGTAAGGACACTTTCGTGGCCTATCGCTCAGTGTGTAGTACACACAGTGACTACACACCCACCGTCTTAATTAATCGTCCCAAGTTAATTACACTGTTCCTCGCAGGTTTAAAACAGAAGTTTAAAGGATTCTACCTGCTGCTACCACAGATTACTTGAGTTGCTCCACTTGCTTTGCATAGTGCATAAAGAACACCTTGGATGACCACCAGCTGGTGTACGAAAAAAGATGTTCAAGGTCCATATAAATAAGGAAATTTTATGGAAGAAGCAACTCCTCTCGGATCATGACTAGCGGGTGTACTGTCAGGACCCGATTTGCGAATAACACAGGTGAGTTTCGCCTTTAGTTATAGATAACCATGAGCTCGAGGTTTCTCCTCTGAACAGCTGTCCTCCCATAAAGTCTGAAGTTCTATGAAGATAGACCTTTAGGCACCCCACTGGTCATAGAGATACATCTTCCTTCAGAAGGCAGATTCTCTAGGGACCCCACCTGATGGTGGGTAGCATGTTCTTGGTAAGAAACGTTGGGTCTGGAAATAGATTCAGTTAACAATAGTATTGTGTCGGCTACTCACCCTTTCCTCCTCACTAGGGAGAGAAAATCATGAGATGTAGGTTTCTGGTTTTCTGTGATGAAGCAAAGACAGTCGACTTCTGTACTCGCTGAGACAGGGATGGATCCGGTAGCGGTACAAATTTTAGGCGTAGTTCCAATGCCAGAGGGAACCACACGCTATTTGGCCACTTGTGGGCCACTATTGCCGCCTTCCCTTTGAAGGATCTCAGTTTGTCAAGGACCTTCAAAAGGAGGTTGTGCGGAGGGAACAGATAAATACCAGAACATCTGTTCCAGTCTAGGACATAGCGTCCACAGCCTCCGCTAGCGGATCCTCGTATGGGGACACATAACGATCTATTTTCTTGTTGTCTTTCATCGCAAAGAGGTCTATCTGCAGCTCCGGGACTTGACTCAAGATGAAGGAGAACGATCCTGCGTCTAGGGACCATTCTGACTCTATTGGTGTAAACCTGGATAGAGCGTCCGCTGTCACATTGCGGAACCCTTAAATGTGAACTGCTGACAGGTGCCATTTCTTCCTTTCTGCCAAATGAAAAATGGCCAACATCACTTGGTTGATTTGAGGTGACCTCGACCCTTGTCAATTCAGGCATCTCACTATCACCTCGCTGTCTAGAACCAGTTTTATGTGGGTCGAGTGGCGAGGAGATACCTTCTTTAAAGTCAGAAGTACTGCCATGGCTTCGAGAAAGTTGATGTGAAATGACTTGAAAAGATTGGACCAAGCTCCTTGGCCTCTCTTCTGATGAGAGTGACCTCCCCAGCCTTCCTTTGAAGCGTCTGTGTGGATAGTTACTGACGGGGGAGGAGGTTGAAGAAGTATTGATTTCTTCAGTTGCTTGGCATTGGACCACGGCTTGAGAAGCGTTCGCAGTCGAGTCGGTAAAGGTCTTATTAGATCTCTTCACGCGTTTGATGCGTATTTCCTCCAGACTCCTGTTGCATCCTTTAGCTGTGCTCTTAGCACTGGATCTGTTATTGAAGCAAACTGTAGAGAGCCCAGCACTCTCTCCTGTTCGCGTCTTGATATCCGTTTGGATTTCAGCACTCTTTTGACAGATCCTGCTATTTCCTTCCTCTTCTTCCCAGGAATGGAAAGTCGATGTGACTCCAAATTCCAATGGATTCCCAACCACTGAAATTTTTGAGCTGAAGAAAATTGAGACTTTTTTATATTGATCTTGAATCCCAAATGCTCCAGGAACTGGATCACAATCTTAGAAGCTTGCATGCATTCTGTCTTGGATGCTGCCCACACCAGCCAGTCGTCCAAGTAGGCTACTACTTGGACCCCCTTTAGGCGTAATTGAAGGACGGCTGTGTTTGCGAGCTTCGTGAAAATCCTTTGGGGCTATGTTTAGCCCGAAAGGCATGGCTCTGAAGGCGTAAAGTTTTCTTTGTAACTTGAAGCCTAGGCAGGAGGAGAGGTGGCGATTAATTGGAACATACCAATAAGCATCAGACAAGTCTATAGAGACAGTATATGCCCTTTTAGGCAGTAGGGTCCTTATGTGTTGAAGTGTGAGCATTCTGAACTCATAGTTCATTATGAACTTGTTGAGTGGCGACAAGTCTAGAATGACTCTGAGTTTTTCTGAGTCCTTCTTTGGAACACAAAACAGCCTCCCTTGGAATTTGATGGACTTAACTTTCCGTATCACTCTTTTGTCTAAGAGCTCTCGGACGTATTCTTCCAGAACGGGGGTTGAGTGTTGGGAGAATTGAGGAAATTGAGGTGGAGGGCTGCTCCAACTCCAACCTAGTCCATTCTTTATTAGGCTGTGGGCCCAGGGATCGAAGGTCCAGCGATCCCTAAATAGCTGTAGCCTCCCTCCTACTGGAAGCATCTCACTTCTGCTGTTGTGGACCTGAGGCCTTGCCTCCTTGACCGCGTCCTCCCCTGGATCCCCTTCCTCTTGAAGGGCATCTAGAAGAACCTCTGGCTGTTCCTCTAGCCCTCGAACGAAAGGAAGAAGTGTGCCTTTCGAAGGCTGGGTTAAAAACTGGCGACTGAGTCGTCACTTGTTGAGGCACCAGTTGGTACGTGGTTGGAGGTTGTGCCATTATCTGAGGCACCACGGTCACAGGAAGTTGTTGCTGTTGTTGCTGTCGGTAAGGTATAGCCAGCCGAGAAGATGGCCTAGGCCTTTTTGTCTTCCTCTTGGGTTGGGGACCCTCATCCTGAGAAGACTTCCTCTTAAGATCTAAGCCCCACTATTTGAGAAGGTTCCTATTCTCTGTGGCGGCCTTGACTACTACCTCTTTAACCACATCGTTGGGAAAGAGGTCTTTACCCCAGATACGAGAGGAGATCAGTTTCCTCGGTTCGTGCCTCACCGCAGCCGAGGCGAACACGAACTCTGTACAGGCTCTCCTAGCTTTAATAAAGCTATAGAGATCCTTCGTAACTGTGGCCAGATGGGTTTTGGCCACTACCATGAACATGTCCTGGATCTTGTGGTCACTTGCCATTGTTTCTAATGTCGTTTGCATCGATGCCGCAAGTCTTTCCATCGTCTCTTGCTCCCTGCGCAAGAGAACCTCCGACAGCTTAGGGAGTTCCTCAACGAACTGACGTTCAGCAATATCAGCTTCCAGCTTCCCGACTGAGAAGGTAAGGTGTACGTCCTTCCAGTCTCCTTGGTCCAAGGGCAAGGTCAGAGATAACAGCTTGCACTCCTCCAAGGAGGGGCATGGTTTCCCTGCCTCCACCACCTTTTAGGCTGTCTTATATCCCTTTTCCATGAAGGGAAAGGCTCTTGTAGGAGAGGCCACAGGAGAGGGAAGCTTCTTACTCAAGGCTGGCACCTTTGAGTTCTTGAAGCCCCTCTCTTTCATCAACCTCGATAGTAAGGCCTGAGCTTTACTATGGTAAAAAACTATGACCTCCTTCAGCTCAGTCTCCTCCTTTGAGGCTGGCTCCTTCCTAAGGCGGATATAACAGTCCGGGTAAGAATCTTTATTAGGCCAAAATTCCACCTCTTCCAGGGGAATTGCATCCAACTTTTCAGATATGACGATCTTCCCGATTGTCATTGGCATGTGTTCGGCATACCTCCAAGGATTGGTATCCGAGCACAAAGGAAGATCCTTCACATTGAGTCGCTTCTGGGGCCCACGTGATGCTGCAAGTGTACGTATCTCCAGTTTCATTGCAGCCTCCTTCTCATCATTCTTCTTCTGAATTTGTTGGATCATCTCAACAATAGAAGAAAGAGTCCTTCCCAGGTCATCTGGGATAGCAGACGATGTAGAGGGAACAGGTTCTGGGTCCGGAACCGATGTAACCGACAACTCATCGATTTCTTCCTCTTCTACTTGAGGAGCCTGGCACAGCTCCTCCTCTTGACGTTCTCCTAGAAGGTCCTTCTTTGTAGAATCCGACACCTCCGACATCCTATCGTCCAATTGGATGTCTTGAAAGGCGGCCGAGCCGGTGGATTCTGGGCAGTTGGTATCTCCACCTGAGGCTGAGGAATGACTGCATCGGCTGATGCTTTAGGGAAAAGGTAGGCCCTCATCTTCTCATTTGGAAGGTAGGGGTCTGAGGTGTTTTTCTGAAAACTCCTCACTCAGGATCGCAACTTTTCCCTGGCAGCATCCTTTGACTTCGTCGACTTGGGGTTGTCAAAAGCCTCAGTAATCAAGTTAGAACATACTGTACAAACCTGAGGGTCCCAATACCGGAGATCACCTCTGGAGGCTGCGCATGCTGCGTGCCTCCTACAATGTTGATGTCCAAAGAAGTACTTACTGCGGACATTACAGAACACACTCCCGCTCTTCGGATGGTCCTCCTGTATAGAGAAGAAAAATCCATTAGTATCAAGTGAAGGCTTTTCACTTATATTGAAACATTTAGCTTATATAGAAAAGCTATAAAAGGAAGAAGGAAAGACACATACTTGTATTTCCTGTCCAGTCAATTTCCATAGCCTCCCAAGATATTAAAACTAAGGTTAATTCTATACTAGAATACCTTATGTAATTTCCTAAACAGAAATTTAATGTGTAGTTTTAATATATGAGATCGAAAGAATACAGAAAGAACTCACTTTCTATATAATGAACGCTCTCAACAAAAGGCTGTACAAGATAACATTAAGTATGATGAAGAACTTTAGTGTTATCACAAACTCTGTACAGCAATTTCTACTAATGCAGTGTGTACTACACTACGAATATAGCAACTACTGTACATCGCATGCTGTTGTGCCAGCCAGCACGTACTGGTACGTACCGGCGTATGCCGGCATGTGCCGGCCGGCATCTACCCTTTTATAGATCAAAGGTATACTATCTTTAACTAATAGGCGGCAGCCCACTGATTCGCGACTGTGTGCCAGCCGGCAATCATTGCCGGCCGAGGGCTGAAAACACTAATACCCGGCTGCCGGCCGCTAATCGTAGCAGCCAGCAGATTCAGGCTGTAATTCCACTGCCGGCCGGCAAAGGTAATAAAACCATGCCCGCTGACAGTAGCTAAGAACCAGAGAACCTCTGCCTGCCCGGCTGTCGGCTGTCAAGCCGGCAGCCGGGATAGGGGTGCAACACAATAGTCAGAGAAACAGTATGGATGTAAGATTATAAGGCGGCATGCCATACGACCTTCCATCCAGAAAGAGTGAACATATGGAAGGGGAGAATGTTGTATTCAGGCTTCCAAAGAATCCACAGCCTGCCGGGCTCTACCAGCAGACATGGAAGAGAGACCAAGGGAGGTCTAGGGTTCACTTATGTGCCGGCCGGAAGAGAGCTGAGCCGGCCTCCATCCTAACCTATGCTAGGTACGGAAGAAGGACTATGGCCAAAGGAAAATAAAAGAAAGAGAGGTAGGGAAAGGATAAGGGTCCTAAAGACTGTTCTAGCAAGAGACAAATTCAGCAGTTAGGGAAGCTCATCCTAACCAAGAGTTGTCTATTAGGGAGGAAGACTGGCAATGCTTGCTATCCTCCTCCCAACCAGAACAAAGTTAGGTGAAGTTATTTCGCCGGGCAACCGAGAAACTCATTCTCCAGCCCGAGAAAAACGACACGGGACAGTCAGCTAGGCCACTAGAGGAAGGAATCATCAGAATCCTTCCGACATGGCCTAGGGAAGCAAAGCTTCCTGTGTCCGCCCCTAACCTAGCAATGGAGACTCATTCTCCATGCTAGGAAGAAGCAGACCACAGACTAAAAACTCTGAAGTTCTGTCCAAACCCAAAAACCAGTCACTCTGGTTATCAGGACAGGGCAGACATATCCTAGAATAGTAATACCTGGATTAATATACAGGTAGAACGACTAGGATTAAGCCAAGGGCTTTCAGAGGGAGAGAGGGATTGAACTTGGCCCCCGGAGGAGAAAAGAACAATCGGGGATGTGCGAAAGTATACTACTGTACCTAGAATACTAGCTAGGTAAGGTGAGAATCGATTGCCTAAATCACCGAAACTCTCTCGTATACAATCTTGGAAAAAACATTCAACAATATCTTACATGTATAAAATATTTGCCTATAGCTTCAATAATATAACACTAGGAAAAACTTATACCATGCATGAAAGTACTAGTGCCAGACGT